>NC_041390.1:622967218-622980101 GCF_002162155.2 Triticum dicoccoides | reverse complement strand
CTGGCTCCGCGTCGCCCCATCCACATCCCCATCCACCTGCTGCCGCCATCCACTCTCGCCGCCCCCGTCCACCACCTCGTACCACGCCGCTGACCACCATCCACTCTCGCGTGCACACGACCTCCTCGCTCTTCGCAACTGCTCCATGTATGCCGCCTGGTTCCATCGAGCCCCGGCGTCTCCCACCACCGCGCAGCACCGCGCCGAGCTTGCCTCGTTCTGCTGCGTCCTCTACTCCGGCTGGATCCACCATGTCCGGTGAGTTCATCCCCCTCCCCCCTCCTTCCTCCTATCTCTCCCTTCCCTCTCTAATCTCCTGTCTTGAATTATCTTCTTTTGTAGCAGTAGAGGAGCGGGTGGGAAGCACCAAACAAGGCCATGTCATGGAGGTTCTGCTCAGGCAACCCTGCACTGCTTGCAGCCGACGCCGTGGAGGTTCTCTCTTCCCTCTTCTACTATCTTTCTCTGTCTTGCAGCTCCTGATGTGCTTCACTTTGATTTGGAGTACAACTCCTACTGTTGCTGTTGTAGAGGATAAGTTGGCTGAAATTTATGTAAAATGTCTACCCTTTATTCAATAACAAAATCTTGAATTTTGGATTACTTGTAACAAGCATGTTCAAACAATTTCTTGGTTAAATAGCCACAAACACATTCAATTATTTTTGCATTTGTTCCACGGATGGGAGTAATTGGTTGTAATGCATCTTCTTGTGGTGTGGTGTTTCAGTTTGATACTACTATGCTTTCTCTTGTCAAATTCGCCCCTGACTAGTATAGTTAGTAGTATTTTTGCAGGTTGAAATTATTCACCCCTCCATTGTGACTATTTCCTAACCGAGCACAACAAACGTCCTATGTTTTTTTGTGCAAAATAGGTGTGAAACATTGTAGTGCTGACCCAACATGTACCTAGCATTTCAGAATGTGTATTTCCTTTGATTCCATAGGCTTAACCTGTAAGCTATAAAAACTGTGAATCGGTATGTGGGAAACTGGGCATATTGGGTTGGTAAATATAGAACTATAGACATGTAGAACTAAAGCCTGGAACTTAGCCATTTAAGTTGTTGGTACTTGGTAGTACCTACACATTGAAGTTTAGTTGATTCAGGAAAACTTAACTTGAGATTTTCTTTCTTATGATTTACTAATGAAACCTTGATTCTTGAATCTTGATGTAGGTATCCAAACCTCACAGGACTACAGGTTCTATGCCATCTCGGCGGAGTACCCTGAGTTCAGCAACAAGGAGAAGACACTCGTGCTGCAGTTCACGGTGAAGCATGAGCAAAAGCTTGTCTGCGGTGGTGGTTACATCAAGTTGCTCGGAGGTGATGTTGACCAGAAGAAATTCGGTCATGTTATATTTATTAGAATATACTGAGTACATTCTGAACCCCCTAATGTGATACAAGTTATATATGCACATGCTATTGTTTAAGTGTTGCTTGTGTATGGTAAATGGGTTGAGCACCCACCGCTGTTTGATGCTATTGTGTTTAGGATTCTATTCCTCTATGCGTGTAATCTCCAGACCATGATCAAGCACACACACACGGTTGATAAGCATGGAATGATTACTACTAATTAATGAAGTGAGCAGACTTCTTCACATAAAGGAAGATATGTCTGTTTTAATAATAGTGTTCTTGATCTGACCTCATACACCTTTGTTTTAGTAATATAAACAAATAAAATAAGATTGTTTGCATACAATAAGATTGGTGATGCTGGATGTAGTGACTGTGATCTACTGCTACACGTGCTACTGCCAGTAGTGCTTGTGATTTTGTTTTGCTCTACCAACTGTGGATTAATTCCCTGGTCACTACTAAGTAGGTGATGCTAGTGTTTAAGTTTCTATACTACTGTTTATATTGCTATTATTCTTTTGGTGTTATGCATATAAGTATGTGATAAAGTACTTTATTTGTATGGTTATAGTGCTTGTCACTCCATAGGTTATAGTGATTCTAGCACTGTGTACTAGTAGAAATTTAATCTGATGACGACGGGACATGCTCTCTTTTCTTTATGCTGTGTTAATAGGATACCGTAAACGTAGGCCGCCGACAATCATAGCATAGTCTCAGTCAGTTCATTTTCTCTATGGGGAATGAATTCTTAGCTGCTGCAAGTTTGGCAAATAGACACCATACTCGTTTTTCTGTGTAAACATAGTTAGCAGCTCTGTTTTTGAAGTAGTTCCTTACTTACCTCTGTGTAAACTGAATTTGGTTCAGTTAAAAAACTGCACTACCTGACAGTTTTGGGCAGCGAGCTTCTAACTGAAAAACGAGTTCGTTATGCTCATAATTTCAAGTTGGCCTCTACATATGAGTTGTAAAGCATGTTCTAAGGTTTCCGTAGAGTACTTATTTGCTTTGTTTGGATGTACGGTTTGAGAGAAGCCGTCTATTTAGTTTGTTGTCCAGAAATATAGTATAGTTTTTAAAAGCAACCAATTCATGATAAGACGTGAGGCTGATGCACATAGCTACTTTAAAAGTACCTTGTTAACAGTGTTCAAGACAAGCTAAATCCTGTATCAGGGCCCTGTTCTTGTAAACATTATGTAAAGTTAAAATTCTTCCGTGTCTTGCTCTTTTGCTGGTGCCACTATACATGTTAGATTGCTAGATGTACTTGTTTCCATCTCAAATTACTTGGGTGTCATTCATATGTACATAAGATAATTGTACTGCAAAAAGATCTTTTATATAAATTCTGTTGGCTAACTTTCCATCTCAAATTACTCGTTTCCATCTCATGTGCCTTTAGTTTTTATTTTAAAAGTATTCATGTAATATTTCTTATATCAGTGACATACTTTTTGTTCTCTTTTGAATGCCCAGATGTTTTGCATCAGCCTGTCATTGCTAAGGAAGAAGCAGTACTTGAAGAAGCAGACTATATGTTTTCTTGTTGTGAAGCACTAGATAGTTCTATTTATTCTTTCCTGTTCTAGAGTATTTCAGCAGCTGAATGCTTGAATACGTAATGTTGTAGGTTGCTTGGATCTGTATAAAATACGGATGTGATGGAAATTTGTAGAATGTGAGTTTTGAGATATTTCTGTAATATTCAGCTAATTGGTGGTGATTCATATTGTTATTCAAACTGGTTTGAAAATGTTCGTTAAATGGGCTGGAGTTGGACCTTAAAGAGGCCAAGGATCAAATTATATTGGACAAATATTTTGGGTAAAAAATGAAACAAAAATAAATGAATGTGGATTGGACAGGAAAGAAAAAGCCTGAAAAATATTGGGCTGGACTCATTTGGTTAAACATAATTTGGGAGAAAAAAAGATAAAAAGGCTGAAATGTTGGGCTTGGCCCATGTGGCTGACTAAAATTAATAGGAAAAAAATATAGAAAGGCCGAATTGTTGGGCTCGGCCCATGTAAAACGCCGAATCGGACTGGGCTGATTCTTGTGCCACATCAGATTGCCACGTCGGATGCCTACGTGGCCTGGGGAGGCTGCTAGTGACCAAAATGAAACAGTAGGCATATTTTGGTCGTAAACGTCCACGACCTTCTCACAGAGAAGGTCGTTAATTTCAGTTTACGACCGCCAACTTTTGACCTTCTGTTTTTGGTCAAAAAAGGTCGCAAATGAAAAACAATGACCTTTCAGTGACCACTAGTCAAGGTCACAAATTAACATATTTCTTGTAGTGGAAGTGGGGGAGAGGAAAACGATAGGCAAATGACAAATAATGTAGTGCGAGAGATAGGGATTATGATAGGTACTTGGTATGATGACTTTAGCGAAGACCTCCCCGGCAACGGCGCCAGAAATTCTTCTTGCTACATCTTGAGCTTGCGTTGGATTTCCCCGAAGAGGAGAGGATGATGCAGCAAAGTAGCGTAAGTATTTCCCTCAGTTTTTGAGAACCAAGGTATCAATCCAGTAGGAGGCAACGCACAAGTCCCTTGCACCTGCACAAACAATATCTCAACGCAACCAACGCGATTAGGGGTTGTCAATCCCTTCTCGACAAGTGAGATGTGATAGATAGGATAGATAATATTTTTGGTATTTTTTATATAAGATGCAAAGTAAAAAGTAAAAGGAAAAGTAAAAGCAAAGCAATAATAAAGTGATAGAGATTGATATGATGAGAATAGACCCGGGGACCATAGGTTTCACTAGTTGGCTTCTCTCGAGAGCATAAGTATTTCTACGATGGGTGAACAAATTACTGTTGAGCAATTGACAAAATTGAGCATAGTTATGAGAATATCTAGGTATGATCATGTATATAGGCATCACGTCCATGACCAGTAAACTGACTCCTGCCTGCATTTACTACTATTACTCCACTCATCGACCGCTATCCAGCATGCATCTAGAGTATTAAGTTAAAAACAGAGTAACGCCTTAAGTAAGATGAGATGATGTAGAGGGATAAATTCACGCAATATGATATAAACCCCATCTTGTTATCCTCGATGGCAACGATACAATACGTGCCTTGCTGCCCCTTCTGTCACTGGGAAAGGACACCACAAGATCGAACCCAAAGCTAAGCACTTCTCCCATTGCAAGAACTACCAATCTCGTTGGCCAAACAAAACGGACAATTCGAAGAGACTTGCAAAGATAACCAATCATACATAAAAGAATTCAGAGAAGATTCAAATATTATTCATAGATAGACTTGATCATAAACCCACAATTCATCGATCTCAACAAACACACCGCAAAAAGAAGATTACATCGAATAGATCTCCACGAGAGAGGGGGAGAACATTGTATTGAGATCTAAAAAGAGAGAAGAAGCCATCTAGCTAATAACTATGGACCCGAAGGTCTGAGGTAAAGTACTCACACTTCATCGGAGAGGCTATGATGATGTAGAAGCCCTCCGTGATGACGGCCTCCTCCGGAACAGGCCCCAAGATGGGATCTCGTGGATACAGAAAGTTGCGGCGGTGGAATTAGGTTTTGGCTCCTGTTCTGATGGTTTGGGGGTACGTAGGTATATGTAGGAGGAAGAGGTACGTCGGTGGAGCTTCGAGGGGCCCACGAGGCAGGGGGGCGCGCCCTAGGGGGGGGGGCGCCCCCCACCCTCGTGACCGCCTCTCCTGTTCCTTGGCATAGGGTCCAAGTCTCCTGGATCACGTTCGGTGAGAAAATCACGTTTCCGAAGGTTTCATTTCGTTTGGACTCTGTTTGATATTCCGTTTCTGCGAAACACTGAAATAGGCAAAAAACAACAATTCTGGGCTGGGCCTCCGGTTAATAGATTAGTCCCAAAAGTAATATAAAAGTGAATAATAAAGCTTAATATAGTCCAAAACAGTAGATAATATAGCATGGAGCAATCAAAAATTATAGATACATTGGAGACGTATCACGTAGCCACACTCAGTTCAACTAAAGTTGGAGAAACCGACACCCGCCAGCCACCTATGTGCAAAGCACGTCGGTAGAACCAGTCTCGCGTAAGCATACGCGTAATGTCGGTTCGGGCCGCTTCATCCAACAATGCCGCCGAACCAAATTATGACATGCTAGTAAGCAGTATGACTTATATCGCCAACAACTCACTTGTGTTCTACTCATGCATATAACATCAACGCATAAAACCTGGCTCGGATGCCACTGTTGGGTAACGTAGTAATTTCAAAAAAATTCCTATGCACATGCAAGATCATGGTGATGCATAGCAACGAGAGGGGAGATTGTTGTCCACGTACCCTCGTAGACCGAAAGCGGAAGCGTTATATCAACGCGGTTGATGTAGTCGTACGTCTTCACGATCCGACCGATCCAAGTATCGAAAGCACGGCACCTCCGAGTTCTGCACACGTTCGGCTCGGTGACGTCCTCGCCTTCTCGATCCAGCAAGAGGGGCGAAGTAGTAGATGAGTTGCGGCAGCACGACGGCGTGGTGACGGTGTTGGTGAAGAACAATCATCGCAGGGCTTCGCCTAAGCACTACGAAAACTATGACGGAGGATAAACTAGAGGAGACGGGGTTGCCGGCACATGGCTTGGTGTTTCTTGATGTGTCTTGGGTGCTAGCCCTACCCCTCTATTTATATGTTGAGCCCTGGGGTCGAAACTTGGAGTAAAAGCCTCCTCAAAGTCGGTTTTGCCCGAAAGGCAAGAGTCCTTCTTGGACTCCAGGGCTAGACGCCAGGGTTCCCGGCTTCTACCCCCTAGACGCCAGGGTTCCTGGCGTCTAGCCTCTGGTCTCCACAAAACTTCCTTTTGCACTTTCCAAAAGCCTTGTGGGCTTTCCCCTTTGGCCAAGATAAAGTGTTCTCGTGCCCAAACATTTCGGGAAACATCCGGAACCCCTTCCGATGGATTCCGGAACCTTTCCGGAGATCAAACACTATTATCCACATATCAATCTTTCCTTTCGGACCATTCCGTAGTTCCTCGTCATATCCGTGATCTCATCCAAAACTCCGAACAACATTCGGTCACCAACATACATAACTCATAGTACTATATCGTCAACGAACTTTAAGCGTGTGGACCCTACGGGTTCGAGAACTATGTAGACATGACCGAGACACCTCTCTGGTCAATAACCAATAGCGGGACCTGGATGCCCATATTGGCTCCTACATATTCTACGAAGATCTTTATCGGTCAGACCGCATAACAACATACGTTGTTCCCTTTGTCATCGGTATGTTACTTGCCCGAGATTCGATCATCGGTATCTCAATACCTAGTTTAATCTCGTTACCAGCAAGTCTCTTTACTCGTTCCGTAATACACCATCCCGCAACTAACTCATTAGTTGCAATGCTTGCAAGGCTTATAGTGATGTGCATTATCGAATGGGCCCAGAGATACCTCTCCGACAATCGGAGTGACAAATCCTAATCTCGAAATACGCCAACCCAACAAGTACCTTTGGAGACACCTGTAGAGCACCTTTATAATCACCCAGTTACATTGTGACATTTGGTAGCACACAAAGTGTTCCTCCGGTAAACGGGACTTGCATAATCTCATAGTCATAGGAACATGTATAAGTCATGAAGAAAGCAATAGCAACATACTAAACGATCGAGTGCTAAGCTAACGGAATGGGTCAAGTCAATCACATCATTCTCCTAATGATGTGATCCCGTTAATCAAATAACAACTCTTTGTCCATGGTTAGGAAACATAACCATCTTTGATTAACGAGCTAGTCAAGTAGAGGCATACTAGTGACACTCTGTTTGTCTATGTATTCACACATGTATCATGTTTCCGGTTAATACAATTCTAGCATGAATAATAAACATTTATCATGAAATAAGGAAATAAACAATAACTTTATTATTGCCTCTAGGGCATATTTCCTTCAGTAAGCTCGGGTCGCGCATCGACACCGACCACATTAACCAGCTAAGTCGCTTCCATGCTCAGTTTTTTAATTCTTGTTCGGTTCGACCAAACATTATATTTGTGTTAAAAACATAGTTTGTCAACAAAAGTTGTTTGTTAAAAACACTTCCTTTCCCATGTTAACTGAGACTCTTAAATTTATATGAGCCGTTTTATAGTAAATGTGTTTTCTTCTTGGTCGTTGCAAAGTCTTTTTCTATCACTCCTTTTTCGACGCGAGTGTGTGGTCAATAGCCGGGGAGCCTAGTTTCTCTCTCAAAGCCGCTCAAGTTTAGTTCGCTAAACTGGCCTAACAAGTAGTACTCCACCTTCGGGATAGGAGGTTGCAGCTGTAGGCTGACCCGCTTGAAGTCTTGAGATCGGATGTGTCATATTAATGCACGACAGAAGCACAAAAAATTTAAGACCAATTTTTGGATTGGCACCAAATGACTTGATTTAGTTCGGACGTCAAGCTTTTACATAAGTTTTTTGGCTTTTCAAGCTTATGGCATTTTTAACCTATTTGTGTGTCTCCAGCATAAGTCTCGCAGTACAATGCGGGACACCTTTAAAGCTTCGGCAATATCGAAGAGGGGTTGCGGCTAGAGCCGAACCCACCAAAAGCCAAGGTATTCCATGGACTCCTCGGCAAAACTTTCTCGGATACTGCTTTATATGCATCGGCTTTGAATTGTGTCTTCGGTCAATAGTTGGGTTGCCCGGCTTCCGTGCTTACACTTACGTTCCCGATTTTTTGGCTAAGGGTAAAGGGAGAACCACTACGATTGTGCTTTCGGTTCAACTGGTCAAGTGCCTCAGTGGAGAAAGGCGAAAACTGACTGTCACAATAAGCGTAAACTATTCAGCGATCCGATGACTGTGTTAAACTATAGATCATTGGAGGTCACCCCATGTTAAATGATGGGCTGTTCATAACATTGGCCGAAATGTTTACGGCTTGCCCTCGGTTGTCGCCGACCACTAACCGGGGGCTAGTAACTGGCCTCCCAATTTTAAGCTCATATGCCTAGGTGAAAGTTATAAAGCCCGCATATCTGATTGCCTCATTTCCGCTAACACAACCCCATTCAGGCACTGAGACGTCGGCTAAGGATTGTTTTGTTATTGCAGAAACACCCTGTGTAGCATCTACAAAGGGGCATAAGCCGACGATGGGCCACTTTCAAATGATAAACGGTCACAACGGAGTCAAAATAAACATATCTCATCAGTGTTTGTATTTATTATACAAGCGCTGCTTTTCGTAATTATCGTTATAAAGCCATAATATGCATCAATTTGACTTAAGATTTTGGCCAAGCTGGGTTGCCTGGCTCCTGTGATTACCCCTACGTTCCTGATTGTTTGGCTAGGAGGTAAAGGGAGCACGTCTGTGATTGTTACTTCTGGGTCATCCGTGTTAGTACCTCAGATTGGGAGAAGCCAAAAGCTAGCCGTCTTAAAGAATATAATTGGTCGGCAGCGACGGAAGTGAAATTTTGGTTCATTAATACCATAGAGTTCGGGAACTTTCCCCGAACTAAATCCTCAATATTTTCCTCCCACATTGATTGAAGGTGAAGTTTCATGATCATGATCAGCATGACAACCCAAAGAAAGGAACCGATAGCGGGATTATTTTCTTTGGAAGATGTTTCATATCTCTTTGCGTACCTTTGTTTATAAAACCGTATGGCCGGATTGCCTTGTTTTCCATAAATCTTTGCCCTTATAATGGCTTTATAAAGTAGGGAAATCCTCCTCGGCTACTAGTCGAAGAGGTTGAAGCCAATGGTCGGTCAACAAAGTTTTGTACAATGCGGATCCGAGCATTAATGATGTAGAGTACTTGGATACATAGAATCATTACACATAATTTATGATTTTACTCCGGATATCGATCCTTAATTCGGCCACCCGTGCCTGTATTAAGGCTCGGGGGCTACTGGGCTTCGGGCTTATCACTTACAAATATTAAAGGGGTACATCGATTCCCTGATCTGGTGTTGCCAATCGATCAGTGGCTTGGGGGCTATTGCATTGCTTGTTCAATGCAGAAAATTCAAAGTGCTCAGTGTTCGGCTTGACCGAACTATGGGCACACACGTTTTCGGACAACAATAGGTATCATCTGGGACTTATCCGGCATCAAGCTAATATATTACGGCGACTTCTCAAAACCCTCTCTCAGGGGCCCGTCCGCCGATCACTATCTCCTCTAATGTGCATCTCGATTTTTTAGGCCGACACACACCTTGAGGGCTACTGGCTATATATCTCATCAGTAAATAAATTGCATCAATCGGAAATAAAATCCGCAAAAAATCATCTCAAGCCCGAGGTGGTGCATCACCTCGAACTTGAGGGCATTTTCGGCATTAAAAGCTCGGCTAAACTCCTTTGACCTTTTCAAGCCAAGGTGATCTATGACCCCTTGGATATAGTACGGCGTTGGAGCTCGGATACAGTCCGGTGTTGGAGCTCGGATACAGTCCGACGTCGGTGCTCGGCTGCAAAAGATACCTCGAATGCAGTCCGGCGTTGGAGTTCGGATGCAAGAGAACGCCGCCGCACGGGAAACACTTCAAACCCGAGGTGTGGCGTAAAAAAATAACAAGGCATTAATAAAGGCCGAGAACTTAAAGGGGCTCCTCGGATACCCGGCGTGTAAACTTTTCGGATTTACTTCGGCGATCCTCAAGATCGAAGATTTGTTGAACCAGTTTTCAAGACCGACGACCGAAGATGAAGAAGAGTTCGGAAGAATCAAGGAACGTCCCCAACTTGAAGACCGGTTCAGGGGGCTACTGACAGTGTCCTGGACTAGGGGGTACTCACCATGTCTTCTCCTGACCTGTGGGTCGGGCCGAGGACCCCCATGGCGGTTCACTATTGGGCCACTTCGGACAGCCCGTGCCGAATACAAGGAGGATTCCACAAAGACTTGGCGCCCAAGACGAGGACTCCTCTAAACCCTAGGCCTACGGTGCATATATAAACCGAGGCCAGGCTAGTCAATAGACAATCTCATATTCATTACTATCATCTCGTGGTAGACACATGTACTCTGTACTATACCCATATCAATACAATCAAAAGCAGGATGTAGGGTATTATCTGTTTGAGAGAGCCCGAACCTGGGTAAAACCCCGTGTCCATGTTACCATCGCTCCAAGACGCCTAGCTTAGGACCCTACTACGAGATACGCCGGATATAGAACCGACAGTGAGTGCGCGTGAGCCCATGTTCACCTTTGTATTTTCGTACGAAATAATGACTATTTAGCTAAGCTGATTCAAATTTGGTTCAAAATTTAATATTTTTCTAAAAAATCAAGAAAATTATAGCAAATACTACCTGTTTCCAGTAGTATTTTAAAAAAGTTTGAGCACATTTGGATAAATGGACTAGGAGATATTGACTATTTAGCTAGAAAGATTTAAATTTGGTTCAAAATTAATGTTTAGCTCGAACCCTCGTCTCCTTATGTGACCGCAACAACTCTCAAGACATCATACAGCCTAAGAGCATCTACAACCGGACTTAGCAAATCCGGCCCTTCAAACATCCACGGACGTGTCCGCGAGCACTGACCGGGCACCCCTCAAATTACATCGTCCACATCCGTGTATCTCATATCCGAACCCCTATAGCTATACTAAATCATGCAACATCGACCAAACTTCGTACATCAGCTGACTGGACATAGAATCAAACATAGGATAGCACAATAGTTCACCAAAAGATCACGAACAACCGTTCAAAGGTTCACCAAAGTTCACATAAACGACAGACAACTTTATACTACATCTAAAAACTTGAAATGGAAGTGAACTTCACCACTTTCGGGCTGGCCCTTTCCCTTCTGGTCGCTGGCACAGTTGTAGCCGTCAGCGGCTGGTGGAGGATCGTCCGATCCGTCAGACAAGGAGGAGGAGACGATGACGAGTCCCTTCAGGCGCTGGACAGCCCAGTCTTGCTAATGCCTGAGCTTGGCCAGCCGAGCCGCCTCCGTCGCCTTCTGGACTGCTCGATGGCAAGACAGAGAGCCTTCGCGTTCTGTTGGTGGAGCCACCGAGCATCCGTCTCCGCCGTCGTAAGCGACAGGCGGTAGGCCCACACAAGGAGCCGCTCGTCCTCGTCAGGCTCCGCCAGTAACCCGTGACGGCGGCAGATAGAGCTCTCCGCTGCGTCCCTCTCCCTTACCCGTTGCCTCTTGCGGCGGCGGCGCGGGCCTCCGACTTCGGCGTGCGCGTCTGGGTCGGCGGGCGGGCACAAGCACCCTATGGTGCCCACGCGGGGGAGTAGCAGTCGGGGCGGGAGGAGGGGGCAGGGGATGGCGTGGGGTCGGGGCGGACTGCGCAGCCCTTGCGTAGCTGCGCACGGGCCGGGAGGAGCCAGCGCTGGTGTCCTCGCTGCGCAGGCGGGGGAGAAGCGAGGGAACCGATCCGGAACTGCCTCCATGTCCACCTTGGACCTCTCGAGGGCAATGCGGAGGGGGAGCTCTAGGGGCGGAGCGAGGATTTAAGTATAGGGGGGGCGAAGAAGACAATGATATATCTCAACATATATGATATATCAATATAATTAAGTCTTACATATAACAATACTTCAAAGCTACATTTCTATTTTTTTCATCTCTACTTTTTTTTGCGGGGTGGGGTATCATACAAGTTAATTTTGTATTACATTCATGATGTCTTCATCTTCACTACTGGATGATGACAAAAGTGCTAAATGGTATATCTTTCATTTTCAGTAAGCCACTAGGCTTTATTAATTAACAATTAATAATGTAAATTAAAGATAAAACAAATATGACAGAAGGATCCTGATGATAAATAAATAAATTATACTACCTATGTACCAAAATATAACATGTAACTAGCCCAAAAAATATCTTATATTTTGATATGGAGGGAGTATATGTTCTTGCTAACTGAACAATTAATTTCTTTTTCTCTAGGCAACAATTTTGTAACCAATCTAATAAAATCTCTAACTAGTACTGTGGTTTATAGTAATACCTTGAGATTGACTTGAGTGAGTCCGATTGGATCTTGTTTGTTGGCCGGAGTCCGGCCGCCACCTGCGCCTGGTTGCAAGGTCGCGGCTTTCGTGATGATATACTAGGTGACATAGCAATGCTACGGTAAGTGCGCTAGAGACTGACTTAAGCAGCGGCAGCGGCCGGCGGCAATGCTCAGCGAAGTCCTAGGGAGTCACGGAAACAGCAGAGTCGATGAAGTCGCCTCAATGCGTGCGTGAGCGTTGATGGATCGTGTGGTGTCCAGCCGATGGACGGACGGACGGATGATGCTAGATGCGTACGTACACAAAGCCTTGGCCCTTGTTGCAAATTGCGTTTTGGGCTTGACATTGGCTTAGCCCATATCCATCCTAATGGCCTAAGTAATTAAGGCTGATATTAGTGCTAGTCCCCGCACAACTCATCGAGGGGGCCCGATCCATAGGGGGTCTGGCCCCCGCTCGCCCCCCCCCCCCTACTGCCTCCGCCCCTGGCGAG
>NC_041390.1:622954076-622966811 GCF_002162155.2 Triticum dicoccoides | reverse complement strand
GCCAGATCCGGAACTGGCGCCCGCAACAGCTTAGTTTTGGGCCGGCCCATTTACAAGAGCTGGGCGCTCGCCTGCTCCTAGCGCTCGACTCGCGCTGCACAGTCGCCCACTCGCTCTAGCGCTTGACTAGTTGACTGGTCAACCGTTGATTTTAAAAAAATCACAAAAAAATCAGAAATTACGGTTATTCCAAAAGGTTCACGGAGTTTGAAAAAGTTCATCCAAATTTCAAAAGAGTTCACCAAATTTAAAATCAAATTTCAAAAAGGTTTAACCACTTTGAAAAAAGTTCATCGTTTTTGAAAAAGGTTCATCGAATTTGAAAAAAGTTCATCGTTTTCAAAAAAAGTTCATGGAATTTGAGAAAAAGTTCACCGAATTTGAAAGAATTTCATCGTTTCCGAAAAAAGTTCATGGAATTTAAGAAAAAGTTCATCAAATTTGAAAAAAGTTCATCGTTTTTGAATAAAAGTTCATCGTTTTTGAAAAAAGTTCATCGTTTTCGAAAAAAGTTATGGAATTTGAGAAAAAGTTCATCGAATTTGAAAAAAGTTCATTAAATTTGAAAAAAGTTCATCGTTTTCGAATAAAAGTTCATCGTTTTCGAAAAAAGTTCATGGAATTTGAGAAACAGTTCATCAGTTTTTTTAACAAAAAATTTATAAAAGGAAAGAAAAGAAAACTCGAATAAAATCATCCTCGAAAATGAGTAGAGAAACAGTGAAAACCGGGTTTTGGGAAGCTTCTAGAAGCTTCCCAAAACCAGGGGATCCCTGACTAAAGAGTGAAAGGAAAAAAACGCCTATAAGGCACAAGTCCTTCATTGGCCTAGTGGTTACGCTTGATGCCTTGAAGGAGCTGGGTGCGGGTTCGATCTCTGGCGGATGCATCATTTTCTGATACACAAATGGGACGACCCCAGCTACCGCGCCTGCAGGCGCCGGTTTGCAGAAACCGAAGAAACCGGCGCCTGCAGCGCTAAATAGGATATGCCCATAACGCTTCGTTAGTAGGTACTAGTATTACCAGTAGTTTCTATGTATACGTGTTACGTGTACAGGCCGCTCCTGATCTTTTTGTTGTTGGACATGAAAACTTTCTAGCCCAAGTGCCCAACTGCCCAAGGCCCAACGTAGAACCATCAACCGAGCCTCGATTGCTAGATGTACGTATATCAGAAAAAAGAGATTACTTGCTATCGATCTACTCTTATCCTCCCGGTAATTTCATTCGTGCGATCAAGTCTTCTGGTTCTGTACCTCCGTGCGCCGCCGCTCGCCCGCCGCCGCCCATCGCTCGTTCACGGTCGGCTCTTGCAGTCTTGCTGCTTTTGCCGCCGTCGCCCAGGGCAGTGGTCCAACACTTAAGTGCATGCGATTCAATCAAAAGACAGAAACTACTTGTGTACTTCATCGGCATCATACATACATCAACAGATCAACTTCAACTCGGAATCAAGGTACGTCACTGAATCACTGTTAATCTTGGTGAATTAGCGCAATTTCTACAGAGATAATAGTTTAATTTACTGCTTTGATAAGGTAGCATAATAGTTTTCTAATGCCACTCCTTGTTTAATGTTCCAATGACTGAAGGATGAAGAGGAAGAGTACAGCAACAATAGATTCGTTTTTCAAGCCTATTGCTTCTAGCTCTAATGCAACTGAAAATGCAAATCCACCGGAGGAGCAACCTGTTGTAGATGATACTTCCAGCCCCAATCTAGTTGATATGCAAACTGATGATCAAAATATTGTGGCACCACTAGAAACTTTAGAAGAAGGTAGAACTAGAAGCACAAAATATGTGAGGGATCCTGGTACACGCCAACAGATTTGGGAACTCCATCCCGATAAGCAGGATGAAGCACGTCGATTCTATGTTTCTAAGGGCGCTTTTCATCCATACATGAAAGAGTATCCATATAATGGAACAACAAAAAACCGTCGTCGATTCTAGCATAGTTATTTCACTGGTTGGCCTTGGCTAGAGTATTCACTTGTCACACATCGTGCATACTGCTTCTATTGTTTCCTCTTTACGAAAAAGCCAACTGGAAAGTGTGGTTCAAGTGCATTCACAGTGGATGGATTTATAAACTGGAGAAAGGTGAATGATGGCAAAGATTGTGCTTTTATAACCCACATGGGCAAAGATTCCAACTCAGCTCATAGCTATTCAGCCCGCTGTTATGAAAATCTGAAAAATAGATTGAACCATATTGACAAGGCGATGGTACAAGTATGTACAAAAAAGGTTGCAGCTGCAAGGTTAAGACTTAAAGTCACAATTGATTCCATTAGGCAAGACTAAGTTTATTTGTTTCAACAATTAACCTAGTATATTTTGTATTTATGTAAGACTAACATGTCCTTTGTCTGTTATTTCATTAGGTGGTTAACATTCCAAGCTTGTCCATTTAGAGGCCATGATGAATCTCCAGGATCCCTAAACCAAGGTAATTTTCTTGAGTTGGTAAAGCTTTTGGCTGCTTATAACAAGGATGTCAGAGATGTTGTCTTGGAAAATGCTCCACAAAATGCCAAGTACACCTCACACCCCGTTCGGCAAGAAATCCTTGGCTTACTTTCCAGGAAAGTGCAGAAAAGTATTAGAGAAGAAATTGGCAATAGCAAATTTTGTATAATGGTGGACGAGTCTAGAGATGAATCTAAAAAGGAGCAGATGGCACTGGTCATTTGGTTTGCTAATAAAGAAGGGTACATAGATGAGCGCTTTCTTGACATCATACATGTTAGTGACACTACTGCATTGACTCTCAAGGAAGCAATTTGTACTGTCTTAGAAGATAATAACCTGAATGTACAAGATATTAGAGGTCAAGGATACGACGGCGCAAGTAACATGCGAGGGGAATGGAATGGATTGAAAGCTCTAATATTAAATGAGTGCCCTTATGCTTATTATGTGCACTGCATGGCTCCTTAGCTCCAATTGGCTCTTGTTGCAGCATCACGAGAGGTACACGAGGTGCATAATTTTTTTCAGCATGCAAATTTTGTGATAAATGTTGTTAGTGTGTCGTCTAAACGGAATGATGAGTTATTAGCTAATCAAGCTGCTGAAATTGCACGTGGCGTTGAATTGGGTGAGCTTGATACGGGAAAAGGGGCAAATCAAATAGGCTCTTTACAGAGGCCGGGAGACACGAGGTGGAGTTCTCACTTCAAGTCAATTAATAGCTTGAGGAAGATGTTTGCTGCTACGATTGCAGTTCTACGAAGTGTAGCAAATGATCGTTCAGTCACAAGATATTCTCGTGGAGATGCAGTGGGCGCCCTAAAGATGATTATCTCTTTTGATTTTGTATTCATTATGCACCTCATGGAGAAAATTATGAAGATCACAGATGTTTTATGTCAAATGCTCCAAAGGAAGTCTCTGGATATTTTAAACACATTAGATTGTGTTGCAAACACAAAGTTTCTACTTGCTGAACTAAGAGAAGATGGTTGGGAACCACTTCTAAAAGATGTTACATCTTTTTGTCTGAAGCATGATATTGACATCCCCGATTTTACTTCCAAGTATGTCTCTTTTCCTATATCTAGATTGGAATATTAATCATCACAAGTATTTTAATCTAATATATGTTGCCATTTGTAGGTACGTTGATATGACTAAATCTCGAAACAAGCATGACAACACCACAACACTTCACCACTATAAAGCAGATGTATTCAATATTGCCATAGATCAACAGTTGGTCGAGTTAAATGACCGGTTCAGCGTTCAAAGCACTGAGCTATTGAGGCTTTGTGTATCCTTGAATCCACTGCATGACACATTTGATGTGACAAAGATATGCACTCTAGCAGAAAAGTTTTATCCTGCTGATTTTTCTAACCAAGACTTGACTCGGTTAGAGTCTCAACTTATCCATTTCAGAATGGATGTTCGCTCACATCCAGACATAAAATGCTTGCATTCACTTGCTGATTTGACTGTTGGTTTGTTCAAAACTGGTAAAGTTCAGGACTATTCCATGGTTGATAGACTATTGCGGTTGGTTATTACTCTTCCAGTTTCAACGGCAACCACTGAACGAGCCTTTTCTGCTATGAAACTAGTGAAGACACGTCTTCGAGGCAAAATGGGTGATGACTTTCTTCAACATTACATGATTGTCTATATTGGAAAGGATATAGCTGCAAAAGTCACATCTGATGAGATTATCCACATTTTCGACGATGGTACTCGTAGAGCTGAATTTTAGTTGATAGACATGTAACTTTTTTTTTGTTGCTAAACATACGTTGTCATGCACTCATATCAATTCTACTATTGAGACTATATTCTTGTGTGGTGTATAATTTAAAATGATTATTATCTGTCTCGTCCCTCTCATGTTCAAATCCTGGCTCCACCCCTGAATGAACCGAATGGGAAGGAAGAAGAAGAGACGGAGCGAGAGTGGAGTGAGATAGGATTTTCAGATTGGGGATATATGTAGGGACGGCGTGAGGTTGGGTGGGCCAAACCAATGCGGCAGGCATGCCCGGACACGTCCCATATCTGCCCTATTTTTGGGCTGGATATGAGGGACACTGAACAACCCGAATATTTGAGACTCTTTAAGACTTCCGTTTGAGTTAAAAAATCGTGACCTAATCGAGCGGCAGCCTGAACGATTTGAGGCGAGGATTTTCTTCGTCGTCCGTCGTGGAGAGGCCGGATGATTACACGAAACGGAAAACAGCGGCCTCCTCCACCACGTGGCACCTCTCATCCACGCAAAGGACACGTGCGCGCGCCTGGAAGCGTACGTGTCGCTCGGGCCTCTTCGCGAGATGATGGCGCTCTGCTAGTCGGCAGCAGCTCATTTGCGCGCGCCCTACCGGCCGGCACCACCAAAAGATTTAGAAGCCGCTTTTGGATTAGTAAATTGCGAATTACGATTCAGGTCGGATTTTGACAGCGAAATCAACGCGGCGATCTTTACTACTAGTAGTGTTGCTTAGCGGTGCCGAGCTTGTGCGAGGAGCAGAGCATCGCGTCCATGGAGACCCAGCAGGAGACGGCCAAAGCGGGTGCGGCGGTGGCGCCGCCGGGGGTCGACGGCGAGTCGGCAGGCGGCGGAGGAGTTCTCGACAGTAAGATCTG
This sequence comes from Triticum dicoccoides, assembly GCF_002162155.2. Lineage (NCBI taxonomy): Eukaryota > Viridiplantae > Streptophyta > Magnoliopsida > Poales > Poaceae > Triticum > Triticum dicoccoides. Next base: position 622,961,687 of record NC_041390.1, on the reverse strand, counting down.
TTGTTTCTTTCACCTACTCACCGATGCTCTGCTCTCTTGAGTATGATTAGATCTCTGGGTGGTCTGATTGACACGAGATGAATCGGAAGATCGTGTTGAAATGGCTGGCTGGAACCGTAGTGATAGTGTTTACAAACGTTCAGATGTGGATCGCTCTTGCATCAGTTTGGTGCGATGCTGACTCTGACCGACCCGTCTTGCTGCCTGCTGCAGATGGACCTCCGGCGCCAACAACAGCACAGCGAGGACCAGCGGCTACAGGTTCAGCAACTGACAGAGGTAATTTCAGATCGTCCATTCTTTGCTTCCTTTAATATTCAGAAAATTTGGAGGCAGATTCTAGCGTGTTCTCTGCTATGAATCTGAAACAAAATGAATGAACTCGCGCACAGACGCGGTGCTTGCCAAGGTGGAGATGAATCGGAAGCTGTCGATGGTGAAGGCATGGGAGGAGAACCAGAAGAGCAAGGCCGACAACAGGTTCGTGTCTCATCCCAAACTTAACTGAACTGAACTTTGCACAAGAGAATTCTCTGGATCCATCTTTGGTAATCCTGTCGTACCTACCTTAAGTGGTGCAGGGCCGAGCACAAGATGTCGTCCATCCTATCATGGGAGAACACCAGGAAGGCAGCAGTCGAAGCCAAGCTCCGAACACGGGAGGTATGTCGACTCTGAAAACTCTGAGCCCCGCCACTTCCCGGCACTTCAGATAGCAGCAAAGTTCAGTTCAGTCTAGTCTATATGTCCAGTTAGCAGCAGGACAGTTAACTATCATGCTCAATTATTTGATTCGCAGGAGAAGCTGGAGAGGAAGAAGGCGGAGTACGCGGAGAAGATGCGGAACCGGATCGCGATGATCCACAAGGAGGCGGAGGAGCAGCGGGCCGCCGTGGAGGCGAGGCGGCAGGAGGAGATGATCAAGTGCCAGGAAATGGCCGCCAAGCACCGGTCACAAGGGACAACGCCCAAGAAGAAATTCCTCGGCTGCTTCGGATGAGCAAGAGTGAAGGAGGGTGTGAGCTATTTATTGGCTGACCAGAAGATGTGCTCAGCTGTTCTTGCTCTGCTCCTTTGCAACATCGACCGTAGGCTTGGATCATGCATGTATGCATTGTACTTTGCGAGCTCTACTGCTAGCTTTTGTGTAGTGTAATGTAAGAGATGCACATACGTAATGTAATAATTTTTTCATGGAAGCCGCCTACGACATCATGGTTTGTCGACAACCACGACTTGACGCGGGTATGTCACCCCCAACCCTTCAAATTCAACCGTCCTTGATCTCATCCATGACCCCATCACTGATCTCCTCTGCCTCGCTGTCAAAAATTTGCCATCCTTCACGGCTACTGAACCCCTTTTGTTATTTCTTAAGGACACATTCTACGTCGCTGGGTTGGCATCCTCAGCTGTCAAATCAGACGTCATCGACAGCGACCACGAGGAGGGCACCCGCTCCGGCTCTTCCAAAGGAAAAAAGCCCATCTGCGACATCAGGGAGGGCACCCTGCAGCCGCATCTGCGACATCAGGGAGGGCACCCTGCAGCCGTGCTCTTCCAAGGGGAAGGAGCCATTTACGACAACAGGGAGCGCACCAAGAGTCATGGAAAGGAACACGTCTGTAACAAGTGAGGAAACCCATTTTGCCGTGCCTCTTTCGAAGGGGGGAAACAACATATGATCGTGCTAGTAGCTTTTGCCATACTATGTTTTAACCATGCCGTGCTTCAATTGCTATATTTGGTTATTTGTAGTATGCCTTATTTATTTCAGTTATTCACAATGTGATATTCTATATATATAAGAACGTACTATGCAATTCAATTTCATCAACACTGGTTTTAACGGCCAAAATTGGTTCCTGTTAAAGTTGGTGTAGTTAACACGACTCTTGTTTATTTCAGTTTTTTTCACAATGTGATGTGTAATCATACAATATGATGTTTAAGCACAAGTTTAGTTCTATGCAATTTCAACAATACCACTATGACACTAGTGCAGAACCGGGCTATAGCACCGGTTCGTAAGGCCCTTTAGTGCCGGTTCTGTAACCAGCACAAAAGGGTGAGGACTAAAGCCCCCTCCCCCTTTAGTACCGGTTCAGCAAGAACCGCCAGTAAAGGGCCATCACGTGGCAGGAGTCAGCGCCGGGGAGGGGAGACTTTTAGTACCGGTTGGTAATCCCCTCCGGTACTAAAAGGTTTAGGGGGTTTTAGGTTTATGATTTCTTTTTTCCTTTAATTTTGTGTTTTCCATTGAATTCTTTTTTATTTGCTGGTATTTTATGATACTACATATTATACACGTTATGCATATATATAAATAGAATTTCTTCTAGAACAAGTGCTTGCCACAGAACTAGTTAAGGGTTTCAACGGTGCAAAAGTTCTCAAAAATTTTGAAAAAAATACTGAACCAACACACCTATAATATAACAAGATCCAACGAAGGGATTAGAAAAATACAACTGTGTGTCCTGGACAAAAAGAACAAATAGTTTAGTATATATTTATGTCGCAGTGAGCTGAAATGCTTATTATTTTTGCCGAGGACACATAGATGCATATTTTGATAATCCCTCCGTTGGATCATCTTATTACATTAGAGAGATGCTCCCATATTTATTTCATATTTTTTGAAAACTTTTAAACCGTTAAAAGTTTAGCGAACCTTAACTAGTTCTGTGGCAAGCTATGGTAGACACAGTTTTACCTATATGTATATATATATTATCGAATGTCTCGCACCACCATTCACACATACGCATGTATATATACAATTTGGTATATACAATTTCTCCTACATGGAGGCATTACTGCGGTAGCGGGTAATGGTATTCTCCTTTGGGATCTATGACCTGGTCGAGCAAAAATCCCGCTATTTCCTCTTGAATTGCTCGTACGCGATCCTCCGATAGGAGCTTATCCCACACCTCTTTGAACTTTAAAGAAGGATATCAATATGCTTGTATTAGTTGTGTGATTAGATATCGATAATGATGTAAAAATTATGAATAGTGTTCTGGCAAATGTACCCATAGCTGTCTAGAAGATGTGCTCCTTTCGGACGCTATCATGTGAATGTTCTCGCAAAAATAGTATGCACATAAATCAGTCCCCGACACCTGCTTCATGGCCTTTACGAGAATATAAATCAATCAGATAATAATTAATCAAGCATGATAATTAATGGTATTGAAACTAGAATTAAAGATATGGTAGCTAGCTAGTACTACTTAATTAATTACCTTGGATCAATACCAATACAACTTTTGTTTCCATTTACCTGGAACCTCTTTGATGAACTTTTGCCAAGTCCTACCCGCCGGCAAAGAAAATGAATAAAGGAGTTATTAATTAGTTGATATCAGGGAATGACGAACTAAAGAGGCCGACATATAGTTCAATAATGATTGAAATTACATGTTGATTATCCCCTTCACGATTGAGTAGTCACTAACGTCTTTAAGTAGTGAGTTCAGTACTTCAACTTTTCCTTTTTCTAACTTGAATGACTAACAAGATCCAGTGGAAACTGCATGCGCAAACATTTGCATGTATAAATTAAGCAGACATCTGCATAACACTCATCAACTACCCTAAATCTTATACACTTATTAACATCTAGCTAGTAAGCAAAAACATAATTTGTAGTACAAGACAGTGTGACTCACCCATAATTGTAAGGAAGTAGTATATATCTCGATTATTATTGAGGCGCTTCAAAACTCTAGCATGTTTTTCTCTATGTCTGCTCGATACCAGTCTGCTTGATACCATTCATGTGTACATGCCTTTTGATTAATGGTATTTGGGTCAATGAACCCAATGTCATAGCATCCAGCTTTTTTCATTTCATAGATCTTCATCCTGCATAATACCACAGAAAAGAATATAGTGAGGATAATTACAGGTAATGATCAACGAGCACTACAACTAGCTTGAGACTTAAATTACAGAAAGAAATCACTTATAGACAATAGCAACTGACGATAGATTTGTCGAGTGTGTTTTGATTGAATAACTGAAACAGTTCTGTAAACTCTGCCTTGACTTCCACCATGAGGGACTCTCTATTGGTAGTCTTAGCAATTTTCATGTACCATTCATGCAATTCATATATTCTCGTTGAGAGCTTCTTGACCTCCTTAGGCTTGAACAAAGGTTTACCGCGGGCATATTTCTGTTTTATGCCCTCCTCTCTAAGCGTATCCATGGGCTCAATCTCTAGGAGTTGATAAACAGTGATACCGAGCTCTGCAGCCTACCTTCTATGCTCGTCGGTTATTACCAGCTGATCGGCGCTGGTACTCGCATGTGTTGGGACAATGAGCAGGGGGATCGATTGCACCACCTGTTCTCCTAGTTGGGAACAATTTTCCCGCTTTTTTGGCAGCTGCTTGGCTCGAGCTCGAGCTCGACTCCTTCTTTTGTTGTGCTTGATGTGCCTTCCTGATTCGGCGCTCATAGTCTGAGTCAACAGGCTTGGGAGCTGGTGCTTTAGCCATACGAATAAAGTGGTCAACGAAATCCTCAGGCACTTCCTCCTTTGGCGGCGGTGGCGGTTTAGGTCCAAAATGGGCGTCCAATTGGGCTCGCACTTCGGCTTCATTTTCCTCCGGAGTTAGGTCGTAAGGCCTCTTCGGAAGAGGCGCGAGGCTGCTTGGACCATATTGAAATCCCTTGCCTCCTGTACCTCCTGTACCTTGACTTGTACCGCTACGCACCATAGCTGCAGCGGCTCTCTTCCGCTGTTGTTGAGGCGGTGGTGACGGCTGATGTGGCTGACTTGGAGGAGGAGGAGTGGGCTGACGCGGTGCCGGACTTGGAGCAGGAGGAGTGGCCTGACGCGGTGCCGGACTTGGACGAGGAGGAGTGGCCTGATGCATTGGTGGACTTGAAGGAGCAAGACTCTACTGAGGTGGTGGCTGATGACTTGGAGGAGTGGGAGTCTACTGACGCGGTGGCGGACTTCAAGGAGTAGTCGGCTGACGCGGTGTCGATGGCCTTGGAAAGATGATGCAATCCTTTCTCCATAGGATGATACGATGTATGACCTCTCCCAATGTGTGCTCCTCGTCACCTCCAGGAATGTCAAGCTCTAGCCTCGAATATTGGTCCACCACTTCATCAACCACGACACGAGCATAGCCAGCTGGAATCGGGTTGCAATGGAAGGTTGCTTCAGGGGGATTTGTATAAGCAACGACGTCCGCCACCTTCATGGATATGTTCTTCATTTTGAAGTGTAGCTCACAATTAGTGTTCTCCATGATGTCATCCACAGGGTATCTATCCAGCAGTGCCTCGCCCGGGGCGGAACCCACGCTGCTTCTCGGCATGGATGGGACAGTGCTATCCAATGTTGGATCATCCGCTAGCTGCTGTCGCTGCTGAGACCCCCTTTCTTGGCTAAGTAAGTCGATCTGCTGCTGCTGCCACTGGATTGGAGTGCCAACTCCGCGTGCGCTGATTCTAGGCCTTTAAGGCGTTCTGCTTCCTGCTTCCTCTGCTCCTCCTGCTGCTTCCTCTTCTTCTCCTCCTCCATCTTCCTTCTCGCACGACTTCTGTAGTCGGTGTTCCAGTCTGCAAACCCCTCATACCACGAAACAACGCCTTTGTCTCGTCTTCTTCCCGGGTGTTCAGGATTTCCCAGGGCGCGCGTAAGCTCGTCATTCTCTCTATTGGGCGTGAACACCCCCGCTCGAGCCTCTTCTATTGCAACAAGTAACTTGTCGTCGGCTCCTTTGAGACTTACCTTCTTCAAAACCTGGCTTGTCTATGGGTCCAACGCCCCCATGCGCATAGAACCAAGTCCTGCACCTTTCCGGCCAGCTCAATATAACTGGAGTGACCCCTGCATACAGCATCTCTTCTTCAGACTTATCCCACTTGGGCTGGGCCACCGCGTAGCCACTTGGCCCCAGCCTATGGTAATGCTCCTTTTTCGCGACATTGATCTTGTTTATTCTCGGCCGTTCCTTAGCTAATTCCGATTCCTTGAATTTCACGAAAGCGGACCAGTGATCTCTTTGCTTCTCCAGTGTTCCGGTGAATTCTGGAATCTTCTTTCCTTCTTGGACGTACATGGCTCATATACTTTTCTTGTGGTTGTTGAATGCAATCGCCATCTTCCTAAGAGCAGCGTCCTTGACTTTCTGCACATCTGTCTTTGTGAAATAATCTGGTAGGGTGAAATGTTCCATGAGAGATTCCCAAAGCCGATTTTTTGCTCTTTCGTCAACAAAAGTAAGATCTGGACGTTCCTTTGCTGGCTTTTCCCATTTTGAATGGAGATCGGGATTTGGTCGTTCACAAGAACTCCGCACTGACGAACGAACTTGCCTGCATTCATCTTAGGCTCGCTTGGTTCGCCATTAGGTTTGATGGCATCGATGTTGTACTTTACGCCATCCTTCTACTTTTTGGCCGGGCCTCGCACTGTCCTGCTGCCTGTAGAAAATTTGCTCGATCCGGAGGGCTGAAAGAAGAAAGATCAATTCATTAATATATATATACAAATCATTTAAAACATGTGATGATCACGAGATGCATGCTTATATAAATATACCTCACTGGTCTTTGTTATTTCAAGATCAATATTTTCTTCGTCATCATAATCATAGTTCTAGACTTCATCAATTCGGTCGTCTTGATTGAATATCATATCACCCTCCCTGGTATTGTTCAGATATTGGGAGCCGTCATCTTCTTCATTCTGATCATCTGGCCGGTGAGGGGAGCGTATGCTCTCGAACAGTGCCTCTTCTCCTTCTCTGCCGGTATTTTCCGCTAAAGATTTTATTTAACTAATCCAGAAGAAATATAAAACAATTTAGTACGCATCTCAAATAATAGTAGATAATTGATATGCATCTCAAATAATAGTAGATAGTATATATGCATCTTGAAAGATAAAACTGAATCATAGTAGATAATACGCATTATCGAATATAATCTCGAATACATCGTCTCTAATATTATAGAATAATATATATAATCTCGAATACATCATCTCGAATATTATGGAATACATCACTAGCTATCTAATATAGACCTAATACTATCGAATAATCTAGTTTACTCGCGATTCCTGAGGCGCGGGCAGTGGACACCCAAAGGGAAGGAACCATCATAGGATCATAGCTCGGGTGAGATCCCTGAAGAACCTGCCAGGTATTGAAGAACCTGACGTCCATAACAGCCATTTAGCGATGGACGTGCTCGTCCTCCTCCCTGACAAGGCTCCCTCTGCACCGAAAGTGGCCCACGCGAACGCCACCAAAGGAGCTCCTGGTAGACGACGGGACCCGGGGCCAGGTTCCTCACCAAGCGGCGCGCCCTTGAAGGTAGCACCTCCCAGTGCCAGCCCGGCGGAGCCCAGTCCCAGATATGGCTCCTTTGAAACAGGACGTCGTCGCGAACGGGTCGACGGCGAGGATGCGGGCCGGGCATCATTCACGTATGAAAAAACTAAAAATATAACATATCTAATTAACATTTATATATCTGAAATTCATCTAACATTTCTATAACTAAAAGCATAAAAAACTAAAAAAAAACATGCATCTAACATTTATATATCTAATTCATCTAACATTTATATAT
>NC_041390.1:622893962-622953736 GCF_002162155.2 Triticum dicoccoides | reverse complement strand
TACATCTAATCATCTAATGAAAGAAAATATCAAAATTCATCTAACTAACATTTCTATAACTAAAATTCATCTAACATTTCTATAACTAAAACTATAAAAAACTAAAAAACAGAAAATAAGAAAATATGTGTATGTATGTGTGTGCGTGTGTGTGTTCGATCATATGCATGTGTGTGTGTGTGTGGGCTTGATCTAGCTATGGGAGGGCGGTCATGGCGGCAGGGGCTCACAGCGGGGCGTCGGGCGGCGACGGCGACGGCGACAGGGTGCGAGCTCGAGGGAGGGGCGGCGCTGTTGGGGAACGTAGTAATTTCAAAAAAATTCCTACGCACACGCAAGATCATGGTGATGCATAGCAACAAGAGGGGAGAGTGTTGTCTACGTACCCTCGTAGACCGAAGCAGAAGCGTTGAAGCAACATAGAGGAAGTAGTCGTACGTCTTCCCGGTCCAACCGATCCAAGCATCGTTACTCCGGCAGCACCGAGTTCTTGGCACATGTTCAGCTCTATGACGCTCCCCGGGCTCCGATCCAGCAAAGCTTCGGGTGCGTCATCGAGCTGAACGTGTGCCAAGAACTCGGAGGTGCCGGAGTAACGGTGCTTGGATCGGTTGGACCGGAATGACGTACGACTACTTCCTCTACGTTGCGTCAACGCTTCCGCTTCGGTCTACGAGGGGTACGTAGACAACACTCTCCCCTCTCGTTGCTATGCATCACCATGATCTTGCGTGTGCATAGGAATTTTTTTGAAATTACTATGTTCCCCAACAGTGGCATCCGAGCCTAGGTTTTATGGTTTGATGTTATATGCACGAGTAGAACACAAGTGAGTTGTGGGCGATATAAGTCATACTGCTTACCAGCATGTCATACTTTGGTTCGGCGGTATTGTTGGATGAAGCGGCCCAGACCGACATTACGCGTACGCTTACGCGAGACTGGTTCTACCGCCGTGCTTTGCACACAGGTGGCTAGCGGGTGTCAGTTTCTCCAACTTTAGTTGAACCGAGTGTGGCTACGCCCGGTCCTTGCGAAGGTTAAAACAACACTAACTTGACAAACTATCGTTGTGGTTTTGATGCGTAGGTGAGATTGATTCTTGCTAAGCCCGTAGCAGCCACGTAAAATTTGCAACAACAAAGTAGAGGACGTCTAACTTGTTTTAGCAGGGCATGTTGTGATGTGATATGGTCAAGACATGATGCTAAATTTTATTGTATGAGATGATCATGTTTTGTAACCGAGTTATCGGCAACTGGCAGGAGCCATATGGTTGTTGCTTTATTGTATGCAATGCAATCGCCCTGTAATGCTTTACTTTATCACTAAGCGGTAGCGATAGTCATAGAAGCATAAGATTGGCGAGACGACAATGATGCTACGATGGAGATCAAGGTGTCGCGCCGGTGACGATGGTGATCATGACGGTGCTTCGAAGATGGAGATCACAAGCACAAGATGATGATGGCCATATCATATCACTTATATTGATTGCATGTGATGTTTATCCTTTATGCATCTTATCTTGCTTTGATTGACGGTAGCATTTTAAGATGATCTCTCACTAATTATCAAGAAGTGTTCTCCCTGAGTATGCACCGTTGCGAAAGTTCTTCGTGCTGAGACACCGCGTGATGATTGGGTGTGATAGGCTCTACGTTCAAATACAACGGGTGCAAAACAGTTGCACACGCGGAATACTCAGGTTATACTTGACGAGCCAAGCATATACAGATATGGCCTCGGAACACGGAGACCGAAAGGTTGAGCGTGAATCATATAGTAGATATGATCAACATAGTGATGTTCACCATTGAAACTACTCCATCTCACGTGATGATCGGACATGGTTTAGTTGATTTGGATCACGTGATCACTTAGAGAATTAGAGGGATGTCTATCTAAGTGGGAGTTCTTAAGTAATATGATTAATTGAACTTTAATTTATCATAAACTTAGTCCTGGTAGTATTAGCATATCTATGTTGTAGATCAATAGCTCGCGTTGTTGCTTTCATATGTTTATTTTGATATGTTCCTAGAGAAAATTGTGTTGAAAGATGTTAGTAGCAATGATGCGGATTGGATCCGTGATCTGAGGTTTATCCTCATTGCTGCACATAAAAATTATGTCCTTGATGCACCGCTAGGTGATAGGCCTATTGCAGGAGCAGATGCAGACATTATGAACGTTTGGCTAGCTCAATATGATGACTACTTGATAGTTTAAGTGCACCATGCTTAACGACTTAGAATCAGGACTTCAAAGACGTTTTGAACGTCATGGACCATATGAGATGTTCCAGGAGTTGAAGTTAATATTTCAAGCAAATACCCGAGTTGAGAGATATGAAATCACCAACAAAGTTCTATAGCTAAAAGATGGAGGAGAATCGCTCAAGCAGTGAGCATGTGCTCAGATTGTCTGGGTACTACAATCGCTTGAATCAAGTGGGAGTTAATCTTCCAGATAAGATAGTGATTGACAGAATTCTCTAGTCACCATCACCAAGTTAGTAGAACTTCTTGATGAACTATAATATGCAAGGGATGACGAAAGTAATTCCCAAGCTCTTCGTGATGCTAAAATCGACGAAGGTAGAAATCAAGAAAAACATCAAGTGTTGATGGTTAACAAGACCACTAGTTTCAAGAAAAGGGCAAAGGGAAGAAGGGGAACTTCAAGAAGAACGGCAAGCAAGTTGCTGCTCAAGTGAAGAAGCCCAAGTCTGGACCTAAGCCTGAGACTGAGTGATTCTACTACAAAGGGACTGGTCACTAGAAGCGGAACTACCCCAAGTAATTGGTGGATAAGAAGGATGGCAAAGTGAACAAAGGTATATTTGATATACAGATTATTGATGTGTACTTTACTAGTGTTCATAGCAACCCCTCAGTATTTGGTACTAGTTGCTAAGATTAGTAACTCGAAACGGGAGTAGCAGAATGAACAGAGACTAGTTAAGGGTGAAGTGACGATGAGAGTTGGAAGTGGTTCCAAGATTGATATGATCATCATCGCACACTCTCTATACTTTCGGGATTAGTGTTGAACCTAAATAAGTGTTATTTGGTTTTTGCGTTGAGCATGAATATGATTTGATCATGTTTATTGCAATACGGTTATTCATTAAAGTCAGAGAATAATTGTTGTTCTGTTTACATGAATAAAACCTTCGATGGTCATACACCCAATAAACAAGTTCGTTGGATCTCGATCGTAGTGATACACATATTCATAATATTAAAACCAAAAGATGCAAAGTTAATAATGATAGTGCAACTTATTTGTGGCACTACAGTTTAGGTCATATTGGTGTAAAGCGGATGAAGAAACTCCATGCTGATGGGATTTTGGAATCACTTGATTACGAATCACTTGATGCTTGCGAACCATGCCTCATGGGCAAGATGACTAAGACTCCGTTCTCTGGAACAATGGAGCGAGCAACTGACTTATTGGAAAGAATACATACTGATGTATGCAATTCGATGAGTGTGAAGGCTTGCGGCAAGTATCATTATTTTCATACCTTCACAGATGATTAGAGCAGATATGGGTATATCTGCTTAATGAAATAGAAGTCTGAAACATTTGAAAAGTTCATATAATTTCAGAGTGAAGTGGAAAATCATCGTAACAAGAAAATAAAGTTTCTATGATCTAATCGTGGTGAAGAGTATTGGAGTTATGAGTTTGGTCTTCAGTTAAAACAATGTGAAATAGTTTCACCACTCACGCCACCTGGAACACCACAGCATAATGGTGTGTCCGAACGTCATAACCGTACTTTATTGGATATAGTGCAATCTATGATGTTTCTTACCGATTTACCACTATCGTTTTGGGGTTATGCATTAGAGACAGCTGAATTCACGTTAAATAGGGCACCATCTAAATCCGTTGAGACGACACTATATGAACTGTGGTTTAGCAAGAAACCAAAGTTGTCGTTTCTTAAAGTTTGGGGTTGTGATGCTTATGTGAAAAAGTTTCATCCTGATAAGCTCAAACCCAAATCGGAGAAATGTGTCTTCATAGGATACCCAAAGGAGACAGTTGGGTACACCTTCTATCACAGATCCGAAGGCAAGATATTCGTTGCTGAGAATGGATCCTTTCCAGAGAAGGAGTTTCTCTCGAAAGAAGTGAGTGGGAGGAAAGTAGAAAACTTGATAAGGTAATTGTACCTTCTCCCTTATTGGAAAGTAGTTCATCATAGAAATCTGTTCTTGTGACTACTACACCAATTAGTGAGGAAGCTAATGATGATGATCATGTAACTTCAGATCAAGTTACTACCGAATCTCGTAGGTAAACCAGAGTGAGATCCGCACCGGAGTGGTACGGTAATCCTGTTCTGGAAGTCATGTTACTAGACCATGACGAACTTGCGAACTATGAGGAAGCGATGGTGAGCCCAGATTCCGCAAAGTGGCTTGAAGCCATGAAATCTGAGATGGGATCCATGTATGAGAACAAAGTGTGGACTTTGGTTGACTTGCCCGATGATCGGCAAGCAATAGAAAAATAAATGGATCTTCAAGAGGAAGACGGACGCTGATAGTAGTGTTACTATCTACAAAGCTAGAATTGTCGCAAAAGGTTTTCGACAAGTTCAAGGTGTTGACTACGATGAGAGTTTCTCACTCGTATCTATGCTTAAGTCTGTCCGAATCATGTTAGCAATTGCCGCATTTTATGAAATCTGGCAAATGGATGAACAAAACTGCATTCCTTATTGGATTTATTAAAGAAGAGTTGTATATGATGCAACCAGAAGGTTTTGTCAATCCTAAAGGTGCTAACAAAATATGCAAGCTCCAGTGATCCATCTATGGACTGGTGCAAGCATCTCGGAGTTGGAATATACGCTTTGATAAGTTGATCAAAGCATCTAGTTTTATACAGACTTGCGGAGAAGCCCGTATTTACAAGAAAGTGAGTGGGAGCACTACAACATTTCTTATAAGTATATGTGAGTGACATATTGTTGATCGGAAATAATGTAGAATTATTCTGCAAAGCATAAAGGAGTATTTGAAAGGAGTTTTTCGAAGAAGGACCTCGGTGAAGCTACTTACATATTGCGCATCAAGATCTATAGAGATAGATCAAAACGCTTGATAAGTTTTTTCAATGAGTACATACCTTGACCAGATTTTGAAATAGTTCAAAATGGAACAGTCAAAGAAAGAGTTCTTGCCTGTGTTACAAGGTGTGAAATTGAGTAAGAGTCAAAACCCGACTACGGCAGAAGATAGAAAGAGAATAAAAGTCATTCCCTATGCCTCAGCCATAGGTTCTATAAAGTATGCCATGCTGTGTACCAGATCTATTATATACCCTACACTGATTTTTGTCAAGGGAGTACAATAGTGATCTAGGAGTAGATCACTAGACAGCGGTCAAAATTATCCTTAGTTGAATAAGGATATGTTTCTCGATTGTGGAGGTGACAAAAGGTTCGTCGTAAAGGGTTACGTCGATGCAAGTTTTGACACTAATCTAGATGACGCTAAGTCTCAATCTAGATACATATTGAAAGTGGGAGCAATTAGCTAGAGTAGCTCCGAGCAGAGCATTGTAGACATAGAAATTTAGAAAATACATACGGATCTGAATATGGCAGACCCGTTGACTAAGCTTCTCTCATAAGCAAAACATGATCGCACCTTAGTAATCTTTGGGTGTTAATCACATAGAGATGTGAACTAGATTACTGACTCTAGTAAACCCTTTGAGTGTTGGTCACATGGCGATGTGAACTATGGGTGTTAATCACATGATGATGTGAACTATTGATGTTAAATCACATGGTGATGTGATCTAGATTATTGACTCTAGTGCAAGTGGGAGACTGAAGGAAATATGCCCTAGAGGCAATAATAAAGTTATTATTTATTTCCTTATTTCATGATAAATATTTATTATTCATGCTAGAATTGTATTAACCGGAAACATAATACATGTGTGAATACATAGACAAACAGAGTGTCACTAGTATGCCTCTACTTGACTAGCTCGTTAATCAAAGATGGTTATGTTTCCTAACCATGGACAAAGAGTTGTTATTTGATTAATGGGATCACATCATTAGTTGAATGATCTGATTGACATGACCCATTCCGTTAGCTTAGCACCCGATCGTTTAGTATGTTGCTATTGCTTTCTTCATGACTTATACATATTCCTATGACTATGAGATTATGCAACTCCCATTTACCGGAGGAACACTTTGTGTGCTACCAAACGTCACAACGTAACTGGGTGATTATAAAGGTACTCTACAGGTGTCTCCGAAGGTACATGTTGGGTTGGCGTATTTCGAGATTAGGATTTGTCACTCCGAATGTCAGAGAGGTATCTCTGGGCCCTCTCGGTAATACACATCACATAAGCCTTGCAAGCATTGCAACTAATGAGTTAGTTGCGAGATGATGTATTACAGAACGAGTAAAGAGACTTGCCGGTAACGAGATTGAACTAGGTATTGAGATACCGACGATCGAATCTCGGGCAAGTAACATACCGATGACAAAGGGAACAACGTATGTTGTTATGCGGTCTGATCGATAAAGATCTTCGTAGAATATGTAGGAGCCAATATGAGCATCCAGGTTCCGCTATTGGTTATTGACCGGAGACGTGTCTCGGTCATGTCTACATTGTTCTCGAACCGTAGGGTCCGCACGCTTAAGGTTTCGATGACATTTATATTATGTGTTTATGAGTTTTGATGTACCGAAGGAGTTCGGAGTCCCGGATAAGATCGGGGACATGACGAGGAGTCTCAAAATGGTCGAGACGTAAAGATCGATATATTGGACGACTATATTCGGACTTCGGAAAGGTTCCAAGTGATTCGGGTATTTTTTGGAGTACCGGAGAGTTACGGGAATTCGCCGGGGAGTATATGGGCCTTATTGGGCCATACGGGAATAGAGGAAAGAGGCCAAAAGGAAGGAGGCCTGCGCCCCCCCCCCCCTCTGGTCCAAATTGGACAAGGGGCACAGACCCCTTTTCCTTCTTCCTCTCCCCCTCTTTCCCCTTCTCCTACTCCAACAAGGAAGGAGGGAGTCCTACTCCCGGTGGGAGTAGGGCTCCCCTTGGCGCGCCCCTCCTAGGCCAACCGCCCCCTCCCCCTTGCTCCTTTATATACGGGGGCAGGGGGGCACCCCATGACACACAAGTTGATCTTCGTGATCGTTCCTTAGCCGTGTGCGGTGCCCCCCTCCACGATATTACACCTCGGTCATATTGTAGCGGTGCTTAGGCGAAGCCCTGCAACGGTTGAACATCAAGATCGTCACCACGCCATCATGCTGATGGAAATCCTCCCCGAAGCTTTGCTGGATCGGAGCCCGGGGAGCGTCATCGAGCTGAACGTGTGCCAAGAACTCGGAAGTGTCGGAGTAACGGTGCTTGGATCGGTTGGACCGGGAAGACGTACGACTACTTCCTCTACGTTGCGTCAACGCTTCCGCTTCGGTCTACGAGGGGTACGTAGACAACACTCTCCCCTCTCGTTGCTATTCATCACCATGATCTTGTGTGTGCGTAGGAATTTTTTTGAAATTACTACGTTCCCCAACAATCCCGTTAATCAAATAACAACTCTTTGTCCATGGTTAGGAAACATAACCATCTTTGATTAACGAGCTAGTCAAGTAGAGGCATACTAGTGACACTCTGTTTGTCTATGTATTCACACATGTATTATGTTTCCGGTTAATACAATTCTAGCATGAATAATAAACATTTATCATGAAATAAGGAAATAAATAATGACTTTATTATTGCCTCTAGGGCATATTTCCTTCAGTCTCCCACTTGCACTAGAGTCAATAATCTAGATCACATCGCCATGTGATTCAACATCAATAGTTCACATCATCATGTGAATAACACCCATAATTCACATCATCATGTGACCAACACTCAAAGGGTTTACTAGAGTCAGTAATCTAGTTCACATCTCTATGTGATTAACACCCAAAGAGTACTAAGGTGTGATCATGTTCTGCTTGTGAGAGAAGCTTAGTCAACGGGTCTGCCAAAATTTAGATCTGTATGTATTTTGCAAATTTCTATGTCTACAATGCTCTGCACGGAGCTACTTTAGCTAATTGCTCCCACTTTCAATATGTATCTAGATTGAGACTTAGAGTCATCTAGATTAGTGTCAAAACTTGCATCGACATAACCTTTTATGACGAACCCTTTTTTCACGTCCATAATCGAGAAACATATCCTTATTTCACTGAGGATAATTTTGACCGCTGTCCAGTGATCTACTTCCTAGATCACTATTGTACTCCTTCGCTTAACACAGTGCAGGGTATACAATAGATCTGGTACACAACATGGCATACTTTATAGAATCTATGGCCGAGGCATAGGGAATGACTTTCGTTCTCTTTCTATCTTCTGCCGTGGTCGGGCTTTGAGTCTTACTCAATTTCACACCTTGTAACACAGGCAAGAACTCTTTCTTTGACTTTTCCATTTTGAACTACTTCAAAATCTTGTCAAGGTATGTACTCATTGAAAAAACTTATCAAGCGTTTTGATCTATCTCTATAGATCTTGATGCTCAATATGTAAAGAACTTCACCAAGGTCCTTCTTCGAAAAACTCCTTTCAAATACTCCTTTATGCTTTGCAGAATAATTCTACATTATTTCCGATCAACAATATGTCATTTACATATACTTATCAGAAATGCTGTAGTGCTCCCACTCACTTTCTTGTAAATACAGGCTTCATCGCAAGTCTGTATAAAACTATATCCTTTGATCAACTTATCAAAGCGTATATTCCAACTCCGAGATGCTTGCACCAGTCCATAGATGGATCGCTGGAGCTTGCATATTTTTTTAACACCTTTAGGATCGACAAAACCTTCTAGTTGCATCTTATACAACTCTTCTTTAATAAATCATTAAGGAATGCAGTTTTGTTTATCCATTTTCCAGATTTCATAAAATGCGGCAATTGTTAACATGATTCAGACAGACTTAAGCATAGATACGAGTGAGAAACTGTCATCGTAGTCAACACCTTGAACTTTGTCAAAAACCTTTTTCGACAAGTCTAGCTTTGTAGATAGTAACACTACTACCAGCGTCCGTCTTCCTCTTGAAGATCCATTTAATCTCAATGGCTTGCCCATCACCGGGCAAGTCAACCAAAGTCCATACTTTGTTCTCATACATGGATCCTATCTCAGATTTCATGGCCTCAAACCATTTCGCGGAATCTGGGCTCATCATCGCTTCCTCATAGTTCGCAAGTTCGTCATGGTCTAGTAACATGATTTCCAGAACAGGATTACCGTACCACTCTGGTGCAGATCTCACTCTGGTTTACCGTGCGATAAAGGAACGTCATGAGTTACTCTGATATCCGCACTTACGATCTCGCCGGACGCTTGGCCCTGTCTGGCCACTCCTCTTCGTCCTCTTCAGCATCGGGGGAGTAGTCCGGCGGAGGGGTCTTCCTCTTCTTGGACCCTTCGGCCTCCCCCGTTGGGGAGGCCTTCCTTTTCTTTCCTCCCCCCGCTAGAGGGGGAGAGTTTCTTCTTCCTCCTCCTCGTTCTCACGGGAGGAGAGCGTCTTGGACTCATCGGATGACGAGTCCGACACCACCACATTACGGGCACTCTTTCGAGTCCCCGTGGCCTTCTTCTTCTTGGCCTTCTTCTCCGGCACCACATAAGGCGCCGGAACCAGCAGCTTCACTAGGAGAGCAGGGGCTGGGTCTTCGGGCAAGGGAGCCGGACAGTTAATCGGTCCGGATATCGCCTGCCAAGCCTGTCAAAGGTAAGGGAGTTTAGATCCCGCATAGAGTCAAACTATGAAAAAATTTAACATCCTGTAAAAGGTAAAAATAGCTTACCTCGCTAGCGTGACGCTGCGAGCTGTATATGTGGTCCTCGGAAGCGGATGCGGGAGCCTCGGCGCCTTTGAATAGCACCTTCCAGGCATCTTCGTACGTCATGTCGAAGAGCCTGTTAAGGGTTCGGTGCTGCGCCGGATTGAACTCCCATAGATTAAAATCCCGTTGTTGGCACGGGAGGATCCGGCGGACGAGCATAACCTGTACTACATTGACGAGCCTGATTGGCTTGTTCACCAGGGACTGGATGCATGTTTGCAGTCCAGTCACCTCTTTTTCGTCACCCCACGACAGGCCCGTCTCTTTCCAGGACATAAGCCGCGTGGGGGGTCCGGATCGGAACTCGGGGGCTACGATCCATTTTGGATCGCGTGGCTCGGTGATGTAAAACCACCCGGATTGCCACCCCTTTAGGGTCTCCACGAAGGAGTCCTCGAACCATAGGACGTTGGCCATCTTGCCCGCCATGGCGCCTCCGCACTCCGCCTGGCTGCCGCGCACCACCTTGGGCTTGACGTTGAAGGTCTTGAGCCAGAGGCTGAAATGGGGGCGGACACGGAGGAAAGCCTCGCACACGACGATAAACGCCGGGATGTTGAGGATGAAGTTCGGGGCCAGATCATGGAAATCCAGGCCGTAGTAGAACATGAGCCCCCGGACAAACGGGTGGAGTGGAAAACCCAGTCCGTGGAGGAAGTGGGGAAGAAATACTACCCTCTCATGGGGCCTTGGGGTGGGGAGAAGCTGCCCCTCCTCGGGAAGCCGGTGCGCGATGTCCTTGGACAAGTATCCGGCCTTCCTTAACTTTTTGACATGGCCCTCTGTGACGGAGGAGACCATCCACTTGCCTCCCGCTACGGACATTGCTGGAGAAGGTTGAGGTGGGAAGTGCGGGCTTGGGCGCTGGAGCTTGAGTGCGCAGGATAGGCAAAGGAGGAAGAAGGCGTAGGTAAAAAGGTGGATCCTTATCCCCTTATATGGGTGGATGCGGTTGTGCGTCCCCACCAGCCTAGTAAAACTCGCTTGCCTCCCAAGCGCCGTGATAAATGGCGCGGTTGGGTTACCCACGTCCGTATTGATGAGAATCCCATAAAAGGGGGGGACATGATCTCTGCTTTAACAAGACGTGCCAAGGAAACCGCCTCGCAAACCGTGCTGAGGTGGAAAAGTGAAAACGATTCGAGTAAAGGGCTTGGCCGTAGTGTGATGACGCACTCCGGAATACGTTAGCAGATTTGATTTGTGTTAATATTATTCTCTCTATGGCAATATGTGGAAACTTATTTTGCAGAGCCGGACACTATTCTTGGGCTTTACAATCTTCTATGAAGAACTTGGAGGAGGAACCCGCCTTGCAATGCTGAAGACAATCTGCGCGCCGGACTCGTCGTCATTGAAGCCTAGTTTAGGGGCTACTGAGGGAGTCCTGGATTAGGGGGTGTTCGGGTAGCCGGACTATACCTTCAGCCGGACTCCAGGACTATGAAGATACAAGATTGAAGACTTCGTCCCGTGTCCGGAGGGGACTTTCCTTGGCGTGGAAGGAAAGCTTGGCGATGCGGATATTCAAGATCTCCTACCATTGTAACCGACTCTGTGTAACCCTAACCCTATCCGGTGTCTATATAAACCGGAGGGTTCTAGTCCGTAGGACAACTCCATCATACAACAATCATACCATAGGCTAGCCTCTAGGGTTTAGCCTCCTTGATCTCGTGGTAGATCTACTCTTGTACTACCCATATCATCAATATTAATCAAGCAGGAGTAGGGTATTTCCTCCATCGAGAGGGCCCGAACCTGGGTAAAAACATCGTGTCCCTTGTCTCCTGTTACCATCCGGCCTTGACGCAAAGTTCGGGACCCCCTACCCGAGATCCGCCGGTTTTGACACCGACAGTTGGCGTCCCCGGAGTCTTGAAGAGGACGATGGCGTGGAGGTTCGTCAGCTAATGAGCAGGATAAAAGAGCTCACTCAGTCCGGGCTCACAATAATTGAGGTTATGGTGATTTCCATAGCGCGAGGGGTTCAGCCGCTCCAATACAGAGGGCTTCCAATGTGGCACTACAATGGGAAGGACGACACCTCTCGCTACAGCCGGAAAGGTCCAGATACCCCCGCCGCTTTGGCTAAGATATTAGTCGAACTGTTCAAAGGGGAGGAAAAGGAATTTCTTCGCATCAAATTTAGAGATGGGTACTCTATGTGTAACCCTCCCAGCTTGGTAAGGTCCGATCCCTCTGTTTTTACTCCTTCCACCTCCGAATTGCCTTTGATAAACTTCCAGCTTATTTTCTTATGACAGCACTGGCGAAGGGTCACCAAGGGGTTTTATAGTCCCGCCCCACAGCCAGAGGACCACAACCGGGAGGTCGATCCCGGGTTCAAAGAGGATCCGGATATATTTGTGGTGCTCGCGGAGGGGGTGTTTGTAGGGGAACGTAGCAGAAATTCAAAAAATTTCTACGCATCACCAAGATCAATCTATGGAGTAATCTAGCAACGAGGGAAGGAGAGTGCATCTACATACCCTTGTAGATCGCTAAGCGAAAGCGTTCAAGTGAACGGGGTTGATGGAGTCGTACTCGCCATGATCCAAATCACCGATGATCCTAGTGCCGAACGGACGGCTCCTCCGTGTTCAACACACATGCAGCCCGGTGACGTCTCCCACGCCTTGATCGAGCAAGGGGAGAAGGAGAGGTTGGGGAAGACTCCGTCCAGCAGCAGCACGACGGCGTGGTGGTGGTGGAGGAGCGCGGAACTCTAGCAGGGCTTCGCCAAGCACTACGAGAGACGAGGAGGGAGAGAGGTAGGGCTGCGCCTTGGGAGAGTTCATCTCGTGTCTTGGGCAGCCCCAAAACCTCCACTATCTATAGGGTCAAGGGGGAGGGGGAGGCGCCCTAGGGTTTCTCCTAGGGGGGGCGGCGGCCAGGGCAGATGGGATCTCCCCTTTGGGTGACTTGGCCCCAAGCCAGGAGGTGGGAACCCTAGATGGGGCACCCCAAACCCCCTGGTCACGTGGGAATAGGTGAGGGGGGCGCACAACTCCTTAGTGGGCTGGTTTGCCCCCTTCCCTTGGCCCATGAAGCCCCCCAACACTTGCCGGGGCTCCCGAAACACCTTTCGATCATGCTGGTCATCACCCGGTACCTCCGGAACACTCCCAGACTCCAAAACCCTTTGTCCAATATATCAATCTTTACCTCTGGACCATTCTGGAACTCCTCGTAACGTCCGGGATCTCATCCGGGACTCCGAACAACATTCAGTAACCGCGTACATACTTTCCCTATAACCCTAGCGTCATCGAACCTTAAGTGTGTAGACCCTACGGGTTCGGGAATCATGCAGACATGACCGAGACATCTCTCTGGTCAATAACCAACAGCGGGATCTGGGTACCCATGTTGGCTCCCACATGTTCCACGATGATCTCATCGGATGAACCACGATGTCAAGGATTCAGTCAATCCCGTATACAATTCCCTTTGTCCAGCGGTATTGTACTTGCCCGAGATTCGATCGTCGGTATCCGATACCTTGTTCAATCTCGTTACCGACAAGTCTCTTTACTCATTCCGTAACACATCATCCCGTGATCAACTCCTTGGTCACATTGCGCATATGATGATGTCCTACCGAGTGGGCCCAGAGATACCTCTCCGTCACACGGAGTGACAAATCCCAGTCTCGATTCGTGCCAACCCAACAGACACTTTCGGAGATACCCGTAGTGTACCTTTATAGCCACCCAGTTACGTTGTGACGTTTGGCACACCCAAAGCATTCCTACGGTATCCGAGATTTGCACAATCTCATGGTCTAAGGAAATGATACTTGACATTAGAAAAGCTTTAGCATACGAACTACACGATCTTTGTGCTAGGCTTAGGATTGGGTCTTGTCCATCACATGATTCTCCTAATGATGTGATCCCGTTATCAACGACATCCAATGTCCATGGTCAGGAAACCGTAACCATCTATTGACCAACGAGCTAGTCAACTAGAGGCTTACTAGGGACATGGTGTTGTCTATGTATCCACACATGTATCTGAGTTTCCTATCAATACAATTATAGCATGGATAATAAACGATTATCATGAACAAGGAAATATAATAATAACTAATTTGTTATTGCCTCTAGAGCATATTTCTAGCAGTGTTTTACCAGACGAGCTATGACGGCACAGAAGTGGCCATCATCGCCGACTACCCTGGTCTTCTTCCTGCTTCACAAGTAAGTAATCAAGAAACACCTTCTCTGAAAGGGCGCTCTTACTCTGCCTTACACACCGCATTGTCGCGCGTTCTACAGGGAAGGTGTTTGACGATACCAAGGAGATCGGTCCCTGCGCCGGGCAGGTCTTCAAAGAGGAGTGCCGGTGAAGGCACCTCCGGGCCCTCATCGAGGAGGTACGGATAAATATATTTTTCAGTGGTCGTGTCCAACTGTGACCTATGCACCTATTTGATTACAGGAAAAAGGTTCGTCGGACCGTGTCCGGGGGTCCGGCCGGCCGTTCTCCCAATAACCAAGGTTTAGATCCAGTTGGGGAGACGGGGGCCGATGTAGGAACAAAGCTGGACTGCCCTTCAGCCGAGGGTTCGGACAATATGTCTGTTACCAACTCGGAAGTAGAGAGCGCCATGAATCATCGGCGATGCAGAGCTGTTTTACGAGACCCGAAGTTCTCGGACGAGGCAATTAATGCCTTTAGCTCGGGCGATGCATACATCCGAGCCGCTCGAGACGGGCTTAGAAAAGCCACGAGACAATATCTGACGGATGTGCAGGTAAGTTTTCTTTGTAAAAAAAGGATAGCCATATACCCGTAGCCCCCAAGACTAAAAGCAGTTGGCACGATCGATTTAAGGATTGTTGAACAACCAGGTCCTCGCAGAGAAGAATGGTCTGCTAGCCCAAGAGCTGGAGCAGTGTCGGACACAGTTGAAAGCTGCTACCGCCGAACTGGGAGACTTGAAGAAGTCGTCCTCTGGTATTGTTCCCTTCCACCAAGGAACAATAATTATGTACTCACCACGCTGATGTTGCTACTGATTTCGCATAATAGGGCCGCCTGATCAACTTGCAAAGAAGCTGAAGGTTGTCCACGAGGGAGAAAAAGAGGCGAAAAGGCAACACGCCACAGGCGAGCGTGTGCTGACCCGTGTCAGAGATGAGAAAAACAAGCTGCAGGGTTCCAACACTGCATTGGGTGAAGAGCTGAAAGATGTTCGAGCCCAGCTAGCCGCTTCCGTGAAGGAGAATAAGGAACTGCGGGGCGGTAACTTCAGTATGTGTCCGAACTTATTTGTGGATTAGCTCAGAGATAAATTGGACTGATATAGTCATTTTTGCAGGTGTACTGACAGGCCGTCCTGAAGAGGAGGTGTCCGGATCATCGAGTGATCTGCTGCAGAGGCTGTCATAGGTGCACGAGCATGCTCAGCTAACCATGCGGAGCGTGTCTAAGGCCTTATGGCCGTCCGACTCCCCTCCAGGAAGTATGGAGGAGCTTGTAGAGCTGTTCAAGGGAGCTCAGCGGCATATCCGGCTATGGAAGATATCGACATGCCGAGAGGGTGCGCGGGAAGCCTGGGCCATGGTGAAAACGCGGTATACCAAGCTGGACCCGAATCACATGGCTAGGGTTGGACCACTAGGGTCAAATGGGGAAGAAATTCCCGTTAGTTTAGTATATGACCAAGTAGAGGTGGCCGCCAAATATTCCCAACAGGATTGTAAGTTAGACCGCCAGTTGGACAGTGTAGAGAGGGAAGTGTTTGAGTCCAAGTGACTATGTATTTTCCTTGCCCTATGTAATTCTAGCTGAATTATATAGCATTTGCCATGGCAGACCTTTTCGCTTCAAACTCTGGACTCGAGGGTGCGGAGTGTTTCCGGATAACCTCATGGCCGAATAGGCCGGGGCATGCCTGGAAAACTAGGCGTAGGGGTCATAATTGCTTGAACAGACAAGTTGTATTCTGCTAGTTATGTTATATTACATTTGAGTCGTAAGAAACATCTTCCAGAGAGAATAGTTCCGTTAAGAGTTCCTTTCCCTGGGTGTGCATGTATTAATTAATATACATGTCCGAGTTGTGATGGAAGAAAAATCACTGTTTTTGTAACTTCTGGGGGTTACCACTGGAGTAATTAAAAAAACGTCTTTAATTCACCGGCCGAATATTCCCTTAAGAACGCTAGCTTTCGGCTTCACCCAGTCTGAGGTACACATCCGGATGACCCGACAGTAACAATCGCAGAGGTGCTCCCTTTATGCCCGAGCCGAACTAACGGGAACGTAGGGCATAAGCACAGGAGCCATGCAACCCATCTTGGCCAAAACTTAAGTCATATCGATGCATATAGTGTCGAAAGAAAAGGTACATATGGAAGAACTCATATGTTGAGAGCTTGATGCTCGAAGAGTAATGATAAAAAGCTTCTGTCTAAGAAGCCCCGGGTATAATGGACATACATATTTGAAATATGTATGTGTTAGCGGTGTGCGATCTAGCCGTACCGAAACTTTAAAGTGAAGAGGAAAAGGGTAATCGGAAAAGAGAGAGAAAACAATGGGAACTATGGGGGAGAAGGAGACGAACTAGGAGTTCGGCGCTAGGCGTAGAATCTTCTGAGTCTGGCCACATTCTAGAGGTTCGGCTTGAGGCGATTGTCTGATGCATCACGAAGACGGTATGCTCCTCCGATGAGAACTTCGTCAATGAAGGGACCCTCCCATTTGGGCTTGAGCTTGTCCTTTTTCTTCTCCGGCAGGCGTAGAACGAGTTCGCCAACATTGTAAGTCTTGGCCCGTACTTCTCTGCTTTGGTATCTTTGAGCCTGCTGTTGATAGAATGCTGAACGGGCTTTTGCGACATCGCATTCCTCCTCTAGGGCATCTAGGCTGTCCTGCCGATCAAGCTCAGCTTCTCTCTCTTCATACATACGCACTTGAGGTGAGTCATGAATAATATCGCAGGGCAATATGGCCTCTGCGCCATACTGAAGGAAATATGCCCTAGAGGCAATAATAAAGTTAATATTTATATTTATTTCCTTATATCATGATAAATGTTTATTATTCATGCTAGAATTGTATTAACCGGAAACATAATACATGTGTGGATACATAGACAAACAGAGTGTCACTAGTATGCCTCTACTTGACTAGCTCGTTGATCAAAGATGGTTATGTTTCCTAGCCATGGACATGAGTTGTCATTTGATTAACGGGATCACATCATTAGGAGAATGATGTGATTGACTTGACCCATTCCGTTAGCTTAGCACTCGATCGTTTAGTATGTTGCTATTGCTTTCTTCATGACATATACATGTTCCTATGACTATGAGATTATGCAACTTCCGTTTACCGGAGGAACACTTTGTGTGCTACCAAACGTCACAATGTAACTGGGTGATTATAAAGGTGCTCTACAGGTGTCTCCGAAGGTACTTGTTGGGTTGGCGTATTTCGAGATTAGGATTTGTCACTCCGATTGTCGGAGAGGTATCTCTGGGCCTTCTCGGTAATGCACATCACTTAAGCCTTGCAAGCATTGCAACTAATGAGTTATTTGCGGATGATATATTACAGAACGGGTAAAGGGACTTGCCGGTAACGAGATTGAACTAGGTATTGAGATACCGACGATCGAATCTCGGGCAAGTAACATACCGGTGACAAAGGGAACAACGTATGTTGTTGTGCGGTCTGACCGATAAAGATCTTCGTAGAATATGTGGGAGCCAATATGAGCATCCAGGTTCCGCTATTGGTTATTGACCGAAGGCGTGTCTCGGTCATGTCTACATAGTTCTCGAACCCGTAGGGTCCGCACGCTTAACGTTTTGATGACAGTTATATTATGAGTTTATATGTTTTGATGTACCGAGGGTTGTTCGGAGTCCCGGATGTGATCACAGACATGACGAGGAGTCTCGAAATGGTCGAGACATGAAGATTGATATATTGGAAGCCTATATTTGGATATCGGAAGTGTTTCGGGTGAAATCGGGATTTTACCGGAGTACCGGGAGGTTACCGGAACCCCCCGGGGGCTTAATGGGCCATAGTGGGCCTTGTGGAGAAGAGGAGAGGCGGCCAGGGCAGGACCGCGCCCCCCTCCCCCCTAGTCCGAATAGGACAAGGAGAGGGGGCGGTGCCGCCCTTTCCTTCCTCTCTCCCTCCTCTTTCCTCCTCCACTCCTAGTCCAACAAGGAAAAGGGAGGGAGTCCTACTCCCGGTAGTAGTAGGACTCCTCCTGGCGCGGCCCCCTCTAGGCCGGCGGCACCTCCCCCCTTGCTCCTTTACATACGGGGGCAGGGGGGCACCCTAGAGACACAACAATTGATCGTTTGATCTTTTAGGCGTGTGCGGTGCCCCCCTCCACCATAGTCCTCCTCAATAATACTGTAGCGGTGCTTAGGCGAAGCCCTGCGTCGGTAGAACATCATCATCATCACCACGCCGTCGTGCTGACGAAACTCTCCCTCAACACTCGGCTGGATCGGAATTCGAGGGACGTCATCGGGCTGAACGTGTTCTGAACTCGGAGGTGTCGTGCATTCGGTACTTGATCGGTCGGATCGTGAAGACATACGACTACATCAACCGCATTGTGCTAACGCTTCCGCTTTCGGTCTACGAGGGTATGTGGACAACACTCTCCCATCTCGTTGCTATGCATCACCATGATCTTGCGTGTGCGTAGGAAAATTTTGAAATTACTACGTTCCCTAACACATACACCATGAAGAAAGGTGTGTATCCGGTAGTACGATTGGGCGTGGTCCGCAGCCCCCAGAGTACGGAGTCGAGCTCCTCAACCCAGTGCTTGTCTGGTTCTTTCAAAGACTGCGCTATTCTAGGCTTGATGTCGCTCATAATAAGACCGTTGGCTCATTCGACTTGACCGTTTGTTTGTGGGTGGTAGACGGAGGCGTAGTCGAGTTTAATACCCAGATTGGCGCACCAGGTTTTTACCTCGTCGGCTGTGAAATTGGAGCCGTTGTCGGTGATGATGCTGTGTGGGACACCATAACGGTGCACGACACCAGATATGAAGTTAATCACCGGGCCGGACTCGGCCGTTTTGACCGGTTTAGCCTCTATCCACTTAGTGAATTTGTCCACCATAACCAGTAGATATTTTTACTTATGGCTTCCCCCTTTAAGGGGTCCGACCATGTCCAGGCCCCAGACCGCAAAAGGCCAAGTAATGGGGATAGTTTGCAAGGCAGTTGGCGGCATGTGGCTTTGGTTGGCGAAGAGCTGGCATCCAACGTAGCATTGGACAAGGTCCTGCGCATCCGCTCGGGCAGTCGGCCAATAAAACCCAGTGCGGAAGGCTTTGCTAACGAGGGCCTGAGCTGCGGCGTGGTGTCCGCCAAGGCCAGCATGAATTTTCGCTAACAGCTGCCGTCCCTGTTCTTCGGAGATACATCTTTGGAGTACTCCGGTAGTGTGTTTCTTGTAGACTCTCTGTCGTGGACCTTGTAGGCCTTCGAACGCCTGACAATGCGGCGAGCCTCATTCTGGTCGTGGGGAAGCTCCTTCCTATTAATATAGGCCAGGAAGGGTTCGGTCCATGGGGCAAGGACTGCCATAATGAGATGGGTCGATGGTGTTATTTCGGTGGCTGAGCCCCCGGCACTGTCTGCATGTTCGGGATTTGAAGTTGCGTTCGGATCTGAACTGTGGTTGCCGCCCTCCCCTTGCCACACCACGGATGGCTTGAAGAGCCTTTCCAGGAAGACGTTAGGTGGGACGGGTTCGCGCTTAGCGCCGATGCAAGCCAGGACGTCCGCTGCTTGATTGCTTTCTCGGGCCACGTGGTGAAATTCAAGTCCTTTGAACCGAGCCAACATTTTTAATACGGCATTGCGGTAAGCTGCCATCTTCGGATCTTTCGTGTCAAAGTCTTCGTTTATCTGAGATATCGCAAGGTTCGAGTCCCCGCGCACCTCCAGGCGTTGTATGCCCATGGAAGTGGCCATCCGAAGACCATGCAGTAGGGCCTCGTATTCAGCTGCGTTGTTGGAGTCTGTGTATAATATCTGGAGTACAAAATGGACGACGTCTCCAGTGGGGGATGTTAATACGACTCCCGCTCCTAGTCCTGCCAACATTTTGGAGCCATCAAAATACATGACCCAGTTTGAGTATGCGCCGTACTCTTTAGGGAGTTCAACCTGTGTCCATTCGGCGACGAAGTCGGCTAGCACCTGAGATTTGATGGCTCGACGCGGCTTGTATGTTATGTCGAATGGAAGTAGCTCTATGGCCCATTTGGCGATACGTCCCGTGGCATCGTGGTTGTTTATTATGTCATTGAGTGGGACCTCGGAAGCCACCGTGATTGAACACTCCTGGAAGTAGTGTCGTAGCTTGCGGGATGCCATGAAAACTGCGTATGCTATTTTTTGGTAGTGGGGGTACCGAGATTTCCATGGTGTGAGGAGAGTGGATACATAATATACTGGCTTTTGAAGTGGGAATTTGTGTCCGTCCTGTTCTCGTTCGACGACGAGCACGGCGCTCACCACTTGATGTGTTGCCGATATGTATAGCAGCATGGGTTCACCTGCGTTTGGTGCGGCCAGGATTGGATTGCTTGCTAGGAGGGTCTTTATTTCCTCCAGTCCGGCCATTGCCGCGTCTGTCCATTCAAAGTTGTCTGTGCGCCGTAAGAGGCGAGAGAGTGGTAGTGCCTTTCCCCTAGTCTGGAGATAAAGCGGCTTAGTGCTGCCACGCATCCTGCTAGTTTTTGGACCTGTTTGAGGTCTGTTGGTGTAGCCAACTGTGACAGAGCTCGGATTTTAGCCAGATTTTCTTCGATTCCTCTATTGGGAACTATGAAGCCTAGCAGTTTTCCAGCGGGAACGCCGAAGAAACACTTCTCCGGGTTGAGCTTAATCTCATATGCCCGGAGGTTGTCAAACGTAAGACGTAAGTCGTCTATTAGTGTTTTAACATGCTTAGTCTTGATGACGATGTCATCAACGTAAGCTTCGACCGTTTTGCCGATCTGTTTCTCCAGGCATGTTTGGATCATGCGTTGGTATGTTGCGCCGGCGTTCTTGAGCCCGAAGGGCATAGTATTGAAGCAGAATGGCCCGTATGGGGTAATAAATGCTGTTGCAGCTTTACCGGATTCCTTCATTTTAATTTGATGGTATCCGGAGTATGCATTGAGGAAACGCAGTGAGTCGTGTCCTGCGGTGGTGTCAATGATTTGATCAATGCGGGGAAGGGGAAAAGGATCCTTAGGGCAAGCCTTGTTGAGGTCCTTGAAATCGACACATAGGCGCCAGTTTATCTTTCTTTGGTACCATTACCGGGTTTGCCAGCCAGTCCGGATGCTTGATTTCTCTAATGAATCCGGACTCGATGAGCTTGGCCAGCTCCTCCCCCATGGCTTGTCGCTTGGGTTCGAAAAAGCGCCGCAGTGTTTGCTTGATTGGTTTAAATCCCTTTAATATGTTGAGGCTATGTTCGGCCAACTTGCGTGGGATCCCTGGCATATACGAAGGGTGCCGGGCAAATATGTCCCAGTTTTCGCACAGGAACTCTCGTAGTGTGGCGTCCACTGTTGGGTTCAGTTGAGCTCCGATAGATGTTGTCTTCTTGGGGTCCGTTGGGTGGACCTGGAATTTGACTATTTCTTCTGCCGGTTTGAATGAGGTGGATTTGGGGCGTTTGTCGAGGATCACATCGTCCCTGTCCACTGTGGAGTGTGGTGCGGTTAATTCTTCGGCCGCTAGGGCTTCGGATAGCGCTTCCAGGGCCAGGGATGCGGTTTTGTTTTCAGCGCGGAGTGCTATGTCCGGATCACTGACGAGAGTGATTATACCGTTTTGTCCGGGCATTTTGAGCTTCATATATTCGTAGTGAGGTATAGCTTGGAAGCGTGTAAAAGCATCCCGCCCCAATAGGGCATGATATCCGCTGCTGAAAGGGGCCACTTGGAAGGTTATTTCTTCGGACCGATAGTTCTCCGGCGTGCCGAATACCACGTCAAGTGTGATTTTGCCCATGCATCGTGCCTCCCGACTAGGAATAATTCCCCAGAAGGTTGTGTTACTTTGTTTGATGCGGCTCATGTCTATTTCCATTTTATGGAGTGTGTCCTCATAAATGAGATTTAGTCCACTGCCGCCGTCCATGAGGACCTTGGTGAGTCGAAACCCATCCACGATGGGGCTGAGGACTAACGCGGCTAGTGCTCGTATTGTTCTGTACTTTGGTTCATCACCGGCGTTGAATGTTATAGCCTTGTCATTCCATGGGTTTATTATAGCGATTTGGCAGACTTCGTCGAGCTCGCGAAGTGCCCTTTTGCGCTTGTTATTTGAAGGGAATGTCTCGAAGACTGTCAATACTCTTGGGTCGTCGTCTTCTGGGGGGTGTTGTTCCAGGGCGTCCTTGATAAGGATGTCCTCGCCGCTCTTGGCTACCTGTCATAGTATCCAACATGCTCTAAGGCCATGGGTTGCCATGATGTCTGTTGTTGTATGTATTTT
The DNA here is from genome assembly GCF_002162155.2 of Triticum dicoccoides. NCBI lineage: Eukaryota > Viridiplantae > Streptophyta > Magnoliopsida > Poales > Poaceae > Triticum > Triticum dicoccoides. The sequence continues at coordinate 622,931,291 of NC_041390.1, read as the reverse complement.
GCATGGGCCATCGAGCCACCCTTCCAGAACGGTGTCGTGTCGTATAGTGGCTTTGTGTTTTTTGACTGTTGGACTAGGTGTGCCACGAGGGTACGCCCTTTTCTCCTGTAGGGGAAGTTGGGTTGGGGCTGGTGGTTCCCAGCAAGTTGCCCGAGTTTCCCAGGCGCTTTCCATCGCGTAGTATTTTTGTATGATGGTTGCTAAGTCAGCAAATTTTAGTATGCGGCGGTGATTGATGGCGTTGAGGATTCCTTCGTCCGTGCAATTTTTGCAGAACACTGATATTGCGTCCTCGTCACGGCAATCTTTTACCTTGCCCTTGACAAGGAGGAATCTGACCCAGAAGTGGTGGACCTTTTCCTGATACTGTTGTTTTATGCCCATGAGAGCCTCTATGTCCAGGTGGGTGGGTGGAATTAAATCCGAACCCCGACCTAACTGATTGTCCGGAGTCTGATGACCTTCCGGACTGGACAGTCCGAGTTCCAGAATATCTTCTGGTTGTTTGGAACCGTCGTCCGATGCTATGTTCGGAGGGCTGGTTGCCTCCTTTCGCGGGTGACTATCCGGCTCTTCATGAACGGCGATCCGAACATAGTCCGTCTTCAATATAGAAGAAGGCCCGTCGTCTTGCTCCACGACTACCGCAATCTGGTGGGTGACCGATGGAGTTTCGGTTTCTCCCTGATCGGTTTTAGGCCCGATCTGATCGTAATCGGTGGCGATTCCCAAAGCGGCGATGCAATCTAGGAGCTCGTTTAAGGACGAAAACTTAACCGGATCCATCTGCTTGGAGTGCTCGGAGTTGATGCGAAGGGGATTTTCGATGGCCCGAGAGGTCATTGTTGGCTCCGCGGCCGAACGGGCGATCATAGTAAAGTCGCCCAGCCGGAGGGTTTGGCCCGGGGCCAGAGCTACCTCGGCGGTAATGTTGTCTTTAATGACAAGGCGAGCCATCGAACCTTTCATCGACGGCACAGTGGAACTCTCAATGAAAGCACCAATGTCTGTGTCAAAACCGGCGGATCTCGGGTAGGGGGTCCCGAACTATGCATCTAGGATCGATGGTAACAGGAGACGGGGGACACGATGTTTACCCAGGTTCGGGCCCTCTCTATGGAGGTAATACCCTACTTCTTGCTTGACTAATTTGATGAATATGATTATTACAAGAGTTGATCTACCACGAGATCGTAATGGCTAAACCCTAGAAGTCTAGCCTATGACTAGGGTAATGATTATATGTGTTGTCCTTTTCGGACTATCCCCTTCGATTTATATAGACACCGAGGGGATCTAGGGTTTACATGGAGTTGCTTACATAAGGAGGAATCTTCGGTCGCCATGCTTGCCTTCCACACCAAGTAGAGTCCAATCCGGACATGGTGCAGTCTTCGGCCTTCATGTCTTCGTAGCCCATCAGTCCGGCCCATGGATAACAGGCCGGACGCCCGAGGACCCCTTAGTCCAGGACTCCCTTAGTAGCAGACGAACCATTCGTCCTAGCCAATGATGTGGCGCAAGTTTTCTATGTGAAGGACATGTCTACCAAGCCGAGACAAAAAATATAAGGAAGAGAATACATCATACGATGAGCCAAAGCACCACATAGTTCTTTCAGGAAAAAGAAACATCGTGGGAGTGGATGACAAGACAGACATGTCAGAAGATTATGAAAAGTTTGATGAAATTGCTCCATTCACAGTGAATATTGACCCAAGCATCCAGTTAAATGATGAATATTGTCCATGGTTACGGCGCAAAGGGCCACACGCGAAGAAAAAGTTTCACACCCAAAGATCCCACTCTGGGATGTGATCGGCTTCACTGTCATCACTTTCTTCTCTAGTGAGTTTCCGGACTTGTATATCTGGAAAGTCCCACTTTGGGCAAACCGTAGGGAATCTTTGTAATAGTTAGGGTGCTTATGTGTTTTGGCATTTGAAACGTGTACTTTTGTGCTTCGGACAAACGTGTAACTTTCCGACTTCATTTGCTATTTTTCAGCTCATTTACTGATTTTTTAGAGCTAAATAACCTTGAAATTAAAAAGCACTACAAATGAACTCTGAAAAGGTTGAAAGTTGGCATGGTATCATCATTTCACCGACATAGAATGTGCAAAAAAAGTAAAGAGGGTTACGGCAAAAACTGGATGCACTTCGTGTACAAAATGGACAATCTCTTTCGAAGTATCAGGATTTCACACGAAAACTCATCTGTTACAAAGGCATTTCATTTTTTTAACTTATTACAACTCCAGACTTTTTGTGTGTTCAGTATGCACCATTGAAAGCCACGTCATCAACTTTCAACTCTTTCTGACTTCATTTGCTATTTTTCATGCATTTACTAATTGGTTTTGAGCTAAATGATCCTGAAATTGAAAAGCACTACAAATGAACTCTAAAAAGGTTGAAAGTTTGCATGGTATCATCATTTCACCCACATAGTACGTGCTAAAAAGTTGAGAGGGTTACGGCAAAAACTGGATACACGTGTACAAAATGGACAATCTCTTTTGAAGTATCAGGGTTTTGAACGAAAACTCATCTGTTACAAAGGCATTTCATCATTTTAAATAACCTAAGTATTACCAAATTTAAAATGATGATAAAACACACTAATATTAAACATAAGAAAAAAGAATCATTGAAAAATCTATTTTTAAAGTAAAGTTATTCACAAACTAGTGATTCACACTAATTTCAAATAATTCAAATTTAAACTATTCAAATTTGAAAACTACTAGCACTAACAGAAAGTTTGTAATTTTTTGTACCTAAAGCAAAAATATTCACAAAGAAACTCTAAATACAACAAAAACAACTCAGAAATAAATAAAAGAAAATAAATAAAGCATAAAAAGCAAAAAAACTAAATAAAAAAGCCCGCCTACTGGGCCACAGGGGCCTGCATATGACTTGAAACCCACCATGTAGTTGGGCCAGGATGCAGGCCCAATAGGCCAAACAGGGCAGCATAGAAGAGGTAGGCCCAGAAGCCTCCTTTAGAGAGGAGCTCAAAGGAGTAGCCGCGACTGGGTTTATAAACCAGTGCGGCTGCCCTTCGCTCGGCGAGGTGGGACTAAACTTTGGCACCGCGGGGTGGTAGCGCACACCCTTTAGTATTGGGTTGTGGCTCCAACCGGTACTGCAAAGTCATCCCAGTACTTTCTCTCGATTTTTCTCCACTACAAACCGTTAGCGGGTACTCTCAACTTCCTGTCTTTCTTACGGTCTTTTCTGTGCCATCGCATTGACTTGGCATGCTCTTTGTTTTGGAACAAACGTTTCAACTGTGGTATTATAGGAGCATACCACATCACCTTGGCAGGAATCTTCTTCCTAGGGCGCTCGCCCTCGACATCACCAGGGTCATCGCGGCTGATCTTACAGCGCAATGCACCGCATACCAGGCACGCGTTCAAATCCTCGTACTCACCACGGTAGAGGATGCAGTCATTAAGGCATGCATGTATCTTCTGCACCTCTAACCCTAGAGGGCAGACAACCTTCTTTGCTTCGTACGTACTCTCAGGCAATTCATTGTCCTTTGGAAGTATCTTCTTTAACATTATCAGCAACTTTCCAAATCCCTTGTCAGATACACCATTCTCTGCCTTCCATTGCAGCAATTCCAGTGTGGTGCCCAGCTTTTTCTTGTTAGCTTCGCAATTCGGGTACAACAATTTCTTGTGATCCTCTAACATGCGCTGCAACTTGTTCTTTTTCACTTGTGCAATTTCTCTTTGCATCGGCAATGGCCCGACCTAGATCATCAGCGGGCTCATCTGATGCCTCTTCTTCAGCTTCTTCCCGCATTGCTGGCTCAGCTACTTCCCCCATTGTTGTACCATCGTTGAGGGAGTCCTGGATTCAGGGATCCTCAGGCGTCCGGGTCGATGAAGCTGGGCCGTATTAATGGGCCATGGAGGTAGAAGCAGAAGACTCTCCCCCGTATTCGGTCAGGACTCCTATGTACGTAGAAAGGCAGGTGTGATGTCCGGATGTAGATATTACTTCCTCCCCAAGTCACCTTTGTAACCCTAGGCCTCCTCCGGCGTGTATATAAGCCGGAGGGTTTAGTCTGTAGAGCATGACAACATCAGAATCACAAAATCCTCATAGGCTAGGCTTTAGGGTTTAGCCATTACGATCTCGAGGTAGATCAACTCTTGTACTCATATTCATCAAGATCAACCAAGCAAGAAGTAGGGTATTACCTTGATTGAGAGGGCCTGAACCTGGGTAAACATCGTGTCCCCAGTCTCCTGTTACCATCGGTCCTTAGACGCATAGCTTGGGCCCCCCTACCCGAGATCTGCCAGTTTTGACATCGACAATCGTATTCAGGGAACCCATGGCCAGGATAGTTGTCGTCGTCCTCTTCTTCTTCATTGTCTTCCATCATAACCCCTCTTTATCCGTGCTTGGTCCAAACATTATAGTGGGGCATGAAACTGGACTCAAACAGGTGGACGTGAATGGTTCTTGATTTAGAGTAATTCTGATCATTCTTACAGCCAGCACATGGACAAGGCATAAAACCATCTGCCCGCTTGTTTGCCTCAGCCGCAAGCAGAAAAGTATGCACGCCATTAACGAACCGGGAAGAGCATCGGTCATCGTACATCCATTGCCGGCTCATCTTCATTACACAACACCGAATAGACCAAATTAATACAAGTTCATACATAAAGTTCATACAACACTTATTGTCATAAAACAAACATACAAATAACTCTCTAACTAAAACATTTAAATGCAACAACAAATGCGATCAAGATCGCAACTATGGTAACAATTGATCCAACTGCATAATGATACCAAGCCTCACTATCAATGGCATATTTTCTAATATATCTAATCTTCAAGCGCATTTTCTCCATCTTGATCTTGTGATCATCGACGACATCAGCAACATGCAACCCCAATTCCATCTTCTCCCCCTCAATTCTTTTTAATTTTTCTTTCAAATACTCGTTTTCTCTTTCAACTAAATTTAACCTCTCGACAATAGGGTCAGTTGGAATTTCCGGTTCACATACCTCCTAGATAAAATATCTATGACAACTTGATGGGCATAATTTTTCATAAACACGAAATGCAACAAATAGTTATAAAGAGAATATACCACATCTGAATCATAAACTGGACGAGGGCCGACGGGGACGGATATCAAAGTCGTGGCACTGTGTATAACAAACAACATATAGGTAAGATAATTATACGAGTAACTATATATCTAAATCACACAAACATGATTTTTTACATAAAAAGATAAGAACAAGATGCTCACCAGAAGGTGGTGCCGGCGACAGGACAGTGCGGGCGATCGCGGTGGTTAGGACGGAGACGGGAAGGCACTAAGTAAACCACACCTACATATGCAAACTAAGAGTTATTTTGACCTCAAATTGCATATAAATCAAATACTACCACATATAATTCCTCCCAAAATAAAACCCACAAATCACTATACTTATAGAGCATTGCAAGAGCTAATCTAGCAATGAGAGATGAAAGGATAAAGTTGCTAACCTTTCTGATCACTTGGATGGATGGGGTGCCTTCAAATCTTCAGAAATTTTGGCAAAAATGGAGTGTGAGCTCGAGAGGAAGAGGAAGAAAATAGAGGAGAGGGAAAAGAGGAAGAACCGAGCGCTCAGGCTCGACAAAGGGGTTTATATAGGATGACCTTTAGTACCGGTTGGTTATATGAACCGGGACTAAAGGTGCATCTCTAGTCCCAGTTCATATAACAAACCGGTACTAAAGATGCTGGTGAGGCCCCAGCCTGACACAAGACTGCCACCACGTCTTTAGTACCGGTTCGTGGCACGAACCGGTACTAAAGGTTCACCACGAACCGGTACTAATGATCGCTGCCCGCCTAGCCATTGGAGCCGGCACTAATGATCACATTAGTGCCGATTCAGTTACAAACCGGGACTAATGTGCTTCACATTAGGCCCTTTTTCTACTAGTGTGAGTGACTATATTTGCTTGCTGTTAAGCTTGTTGTAGTGAGCATATGCTTTCTTTAACAGTTTTTGGTTGTTTTATTGTTTATAATGAGCATATGTTCAGTTTTAATTGATATATTTGATTGTTTGTAGTATGCCTTGTTTATTTCAGTTATTCACAATTTGATGCTCTATATGTGCAAGTATTGACTATAGAGTACAATTTCATCAATACCAGTTCAATGACCATATTTGTTTCCTATTAAGACTAGTGTAGGTAATATGCCCCTTGTTTTTTTACATTGTGATGTTCAATTATACAATTTGATGTTTAAGCACAAGCTATCTTCTATGCAATTTCAACAATATCACTATGGATGACTATATTTGGTTGATGTTAAACCTGTTGTAGTGAGTATATACCTTTTTAACGGTTTTGGTTGTTCGGTTGTTTGTAGTTAGCATATGTCTAGTTTTAATTGCTATATTTGGTAGTTCATAGTATCCCTTATTTATTTTAGTTATTCACAATGAGATGTTCTATTTTGCAAGAATATCACTATGAATGAATTGGAAGAAACTGACATAGTCGTACGTGTTATATTCATATCTTGTAGTGGTTCGACCATAGTTGTTTTTGCTATGTACTCCACTTGTTGATTGTTTTGGCCTCGCTGCCATACATCAACTTAAAAAAATCGTTGTGTGCATCACATTGATGTAGAGCCCAGGGGTTACATACTTCTTTTCGAAAGAAATGTGCAAATATGAATTGTGCAGTTCAATTTCATCATTATCAGTTTTAACAATCATATTTGGTTCTTGTCTAGTCTATTGTAGTTAACACATCCGCTGTTTATTTCAGTCTTTTCGCAACATGATGTTCAATTATACAATTTGACGTTTAAGCACAAACTATGATCTATGTAATTTCAACAATACCACCATGAATAACTATATTTGGTTGATGTTAAGCCTGTTGTAGTTAACACATCTTTCCATTTTGATTTAACGACAATTAGTGTACTTAAATCTGCACAATACCAGTTTGAATGACTATATTTAATTATGATATAAAACAATTTAGATAAATTACAAGTGTTGACTTACTAGTATTTTCTCTGTAATCGAACGAATATGGCTATAGAAAAATCCACGTATTTCCGATCCAACAGACACCCCCATGCACCTTCCATGTATATAATAAAACATAGTTTGGTCAGGGCTACAAGATACATTCCGTTATCTTTAGAAAACATATTGGACAATAGACACAAATTCAAAATTATAAGCTCATATTTTTTATACTGTATCACTGATGGCGGTAGGGTTTCCTAATTTTGTTCGAGTGAGAACTTAATGATGAAAAAATGTTTTTATTTTCGGGGTGTGACTGAGACTCTTCCATGTCTATCTATGATGAGCATATTTTCGGCTAAGTTCTCCTAGCCGATTAATACAAACCATGCTCACATTTTATACCAAACTCTTACTTCATAGCAACTCAAGTTGTCACTAAATATTCTATCTTTTGATAAAACTTTTATACACCGCATTCATATAGAAAATATATGGTGTGCATGTTTTTGGATCTCTAAAGATATATTTATTACATGTGCATTATATTACACAAGATTGGTAGTGTTTGATGCGTATCGAGAAATGATTTTCTGATGGTATATTTTGTCGCAAATAATCCTTATAGTTGTAGTACTCACTGGTCATTGCCAAATCCATACTTCTAGATAGAGTGGGTCCTGCTTCCTAGATATGACTATCGCATGTATATTCAGATACATTTTCTCGTGCTATAGCAGAAATATATTGTCCATATTTTTACTTTTGATATGATTTGTGATGTTCAGAACTACATTTTCTTGTAATGGATTGCTACACCCTAAACCTAAGAAAACAATAGTATCACATTACTTACGCTTTAATGTATTATAGTGGAATTGTATGTGCAATTACTATCTATAACACTTGTTGGAGTTTGTTAGAGGATATAAATATATATTGAATAATTCGGTAGATACTTCTAGAGTATAAGGCTGTATTTGGTTCATGGCCCGTGTAAAGTGCATCATCTAGTGCCCCTTAGAGGGTTTTGGATGATTAATGACAAAATAGTTTTTTTACTATGTTAATGAAAAAATAGTTAACGGACTAATGTGTGCTGTTAGCACACAGGTGAAGGTGCTTAAGGATTTGGTTTAAAATGACAATTATGACCCCTAGAAATTTTTGCGACAATGAATGCCTTTGGATGCTTGTTCGAGGGACATGTAGCTCTGTGTGAGCACTACAATTATGACATGAAGACTTTGTGCTTTCTAGTTTCATCTCCTTATATTGAGCTGATATAGCAAACCATAATATTAAGGGTGGTCAAAGCGAAAGCTGAGATTAAAATCCTCGTGTTATTGCTCAATGCGTCCTCTTAACTAGGAAAGTGTTGGGACCCCAAGTGCAAAGGTTTCTAGCAATCAGAAATTTCCCCTCAAACTGGACAACCTTAAGGTTTATTAAACCAATATGGGCAGACCCGTCCACGGGTGGGGGGAGGGGGGCGAGCGAGGCGGCCGCCCTGGGCCCCGAAATCGAAGGGCTCCGGATGTGCTCTGTCTTATGTAGTAGGCCTCGGTAGAAGTGGATCCAGAGAAGTAATTGACTACCTTGGCCCCCCGATGAAACCAACGAGATTGTCAGTCTCACTATCCTTGCTAGTTACAAGGATTGAATGCAAGTGTGTATGGAAGATTGATTCCAATGGGAAAATAAAAGCAAGAATTTTAAAGAGGGTGTTGATTGAGGTGGAAGAAATAGGAAGAATAATAAACCAAGATCCATAGGTTCACTAGTTAGTAAACAAATTACGGCTGCACATTGATTATACATGGCATAACTACATATGAGCATCCCATCAGAACATCTATAGAACATTATCCAACTGTCTCTATAGCTAATACTCCACCTAAGACCGCTATCTAGCATGCATCTTAAACTATTACGGGCTACTTAGGCAACACAATTTTTAGAAAAGCGTGGTAATTGAAAATCACAATATTCCGATGTGTGGCCAAGGAAAACTACATTTTCTTTAAACCATGGTTTTTCTTGGTTTTAACAAAATTGCCGAGGTATTTGGCTGGTCTTCTTATACTATAGTTTTGACCAGTTGTAAGGTTGGATGACAGATGATACTAACTCAACTACACTAAGGGCATTTCTAACTGATCCCTTATAACCAGTTAGAGAAGTAAAAATACAGCTTTACGACTCTAACCGGGACCTAACCGATCCATAATACACGTTGGTGGAGTAAAAGAATTACTCGGCCACCGCAAATATCCCTATTTTTACTCCACTGCTCGGCGACCGAGTAAAACTTCTCTCCCTCTCTCTTCCTCTCCTCTGCCAACTCTTCTCTCCATCACTCCGTCGCCGGTGCATCCCCCGCCGTTCCCTGTCGCCCCCTCTCCTCCAATAGCCGGACGCGGTGTCCCCACCGCCGATCCGTAGCGGGGATCCATACCGCCACGCTCGGGGGCTGTCATACATCAGCGCATCCTCAAACCGCCGCCACTTGCCCGATCCGCCCGCCCCACCTGGCCGATTTGTCAGAGCTCCCTCTGCGGCCGTCGAGGACCTACCTCGGCGTACGACAGCGCTCGTGGGGGATGTGGGTGGCGAAGAACACCAACCAAGAGACTGTTGGAAATATGCCCCAGAGGCAATAATAAAAGATTATTATATTTCCTTGTTCATGATAATTGTCTATTGTTCATGCTATAATTATATTGTCCGGAAATCGTAATACATGTGTGAATACATAGACCACAATGTGTCCCTAGTGAGCCTCTAGTTGACTAGCTCATTGATCAACAGATAGTCATGATTTCCTGGCTATGGACATAGGGATGTCATTGATAACGGGGTCACATCATTAGGAGAATGATGTGATGGACAAGACCCAAACCTAAGCATAGCATAAAGATCGTGTAGTTCGTTTGCTAGACCTTTTGCAATGTCAAGTATCATTTCCTTAGACCATGAGGTTGTGCAACTCAAGATACCGTATGAGTGCTTTGGGTGTGCCAAACGTCACAACGTAACTGGGTGGCTATAAAGGTACACTACGGGTATCTCCAAAAGTGTCTGTTGGGTTGGCACGAACCGAGACTGGATTTGTCACTCCGTATGACGGAGAGGTATCTCTTGGGCCCACTCGATAATGCATCATCATAATGAGCTCAATGTGACCAAGGGGTTGTTCACGGGATCATGCATTACGGTACGAGTAAAGTGACTTGCCGGTAATGAGATTGAACAAGGTATTGGGATACCGACGATCGAGTCTCGGGCAAGTAACGTACCGATTGACAAAGGGAATTGAATACGGGATTGATTAAGTCCTCGACATCGTGGTTCATCCGATGAGATCATCGAGGAGCATGTGGGAGCCAACATGGGTATCCAGATCCCGCTGTTGGTTATTGACCGGAGAGGCGTCTCGGTCATGTCTGCATGTCTCCCGAACCCGTAGGGTCTACACACTTAAGGATCGGTGATGCTAGGGTTGTAAAGATATGAATATGCAGTAATCCGAAAGTTGTTCGGAGTCCCGGATGAGATCCCGGACGTCACGAGGAGTTCTGGAATGGTCCGGAGGTAAAGAATTATATATAGGAAGTGCTGTTTCGGCCAACGGGAAAGTTTTGGGGGTCACCGGTATTGTACCGGGACCACCGGATGGGTCCCGGGGGTCCACCGGGTGGGGCCACCCATCCCGGAGGGCCCCATGGGCTGAAGTGGGAGGGGGAACCAGCCCATAGTGGGCTGGTGCGCCCCCCTTGGCCCACCCCCTTGCGCCTAGGGTTGAAACCCTAGGGTGGGGGGGCGCCCACTTGCCTTGGGGGGCACTCCACCCCCCTTGGCCGTCGCCCCCCTTGGGAGATCCAATCTCCAAGGGACGGTGCCCCCCAGGGGCCTATATAAAGGGGAGGAGGGAGGGGGAAGCCGTACACTTGCATCTTGGCGCCTCCCTCTCCCCTGCTACACCTCTCCCTCTCGCGCAGACGCTCGGCGAAGCCCTGCTGCGGTGACAACTACATCCACCACCACGCCGTCGTGCTGCTGGATCTTCATCAACCTCTCCTTCCCCCTTGCTGGATCAAGAAGGAGGAGACGTCATCTGCTCCGTACGTGTGTTGAACGCGGAGGTGCCGTCCGTTCGGCGCTTGGTCATCGGTGATTTGGATCACGGCGAGTACGACTCCATCATCCACGTTCTAGTGAACGCTTACGCTCGCGATCTACAAAGGTATGTAGATGCAATCTGAATACTCGTTGCTAGATGAACTCATAGATGGATCTTGCTGAAACCGTAGGAAAATTTTTGTTTTCTGCAACGTTCTCCAACAGAGACCCACAAGAGGAAGTGGATAGGGTCGTTCCACACGGCCGAGCTCGTAGCCATGGAGTACGACCGGTGGCAAGTCCGGTACCATATGAACAGGACCCCGTGCGAGACGTAGCCAGCCGGTTTTGGGTTTCCTCTCGATGAACATTGACCATTGCTACCGCGCGCGCTATACATAGAACTAGTCGAGACATGGTGAGTCGAGGCTGTGGATGAACAGTTCCCAGTGTGGGTTGGTTGAACAGGACCCCATTGTAGTAGGCGGTTGTCGCTGGATGAACAGGACCCCGAGGAGGCCGCCGCATCCCAGCCAGTTGGGGATGGATGACCCCGTGGAGGCTGGATGAACAATAGTCGGTGAAGGCTGAATGACAGTAGCCCCGTGGATGAACAGTAGCTGGTGGAGGCTGGAGGAAGTCGACGGTGGATGAACAGTAGCTCGTGGAGTCCCATTTTGCGGTACACCAGACCCCTCTCGATGAACAGGACCCCGTTTCGACTGTAGGTGCTCTAACAAAATTCCGCTTCGCCCGTTTTGCGGTACGCCAGATCCCTCCTGATCAATAGGACCCCGTCTCGACCGTAGGAGCTTGAATAGAAGTCCGTTTCCTCCGTTTCGCGGTACGCCAGAGCCCTCCCGATGAACAGGACCTTGTTTCGACCATATGCGCTCTAACAAAAGTCCGTTTTGTCCGTTTTATGGTACGCCAGACATCCCCTTATCAACAGGAACCCATTTCGACCGTAGGAGCTCGAACAGAAGTCCGTTTCCTCCATTTTGCGGTATGCCAGACCCCTCCCGATGAACAAGATCCCATTTCGACCGTAGGCGGTCGAACAAAAGGCCGTTTCCTCCGTACTGCTTTACGCTAGACCCCGTTTCGGCTGTTTCGTCCAAGCTGGTTGGCTCCCGTTGAACAGGACGCATTCCGCCCCAGTCGGTTGCCTCCCAATAAACACGACGCTATTTCTCCGTTCCGACCCAACCGGTTGGCTGCCAATGAACAGGGCGCCATTGATGTACGCGTTCAAGACCACACCCGTATGTACGTAAGTGACCATCTTTTTTTGCAGTGTGGCTGGCGTATGTGTACATGATTTAGACGGCACTGCCTGAACAGAATGGAGGAGGATGGGGAGGACACGGAGCAGGAAGACGCGGGGAACGCTGGGGAAGCGGATCTGTAGGAGGAGCAGCGAGCAATACTTGCTTCCCTCCGGTCAGAATCGGAGGGCAGCCGCCGTCGTCTGTAGGAGACAGAGACGGAGCATGACGCGGACTTTGACAAGATGCGTGACACCTTGGACGATGAAGCGTAGTTGATGTGCGTAATACGTAGGATTTCTTTTACATGGTTTGTATGAATTTAGGGATGAAATATAAGAGCATCTCCAGCCGTTGCCCCCCCCCAGGACGCATAAAAATCGCCCCCTGGGGGCGAGCCGGCGATACAATTGGCGTTGGGGCCGGTTTTGCGCCCAATCGTCGCCCCCAGGCGCCGAAATTGGCCCACTTTTCAGCCCCATTTCGGCGAATAAAGGGCCCATATGGGTGAGAATAGGCCCATATTCGGCGTGGTTTGCCGTGTCTCGGTGTTCAGTTATCAACACAATTTTTTCTTATCACATATTTCATCACAGGAAAAATCAAATACTTCAACAAAATAGTACAACAACAAAATAGTTCAATATAAATTATATAGTTCAACAAATAAAAACTCATATTTCATCACACGACGTCCCCCTTGAGCCTCCATAGGTGCTCAATCAGATCTTTCTGCAGTTGATCATGCACCTGTGGGTCTCAGATCTCCTGACGCATACTGAGATAGGCAGTCCAGGTTGCCGATAGCTGGTGATCAACTTCGGCTAGAGGACCCTGCCTGTAGTATGGTTCAGTTTCAAACACTGGGTCTTCTTGCTCACTCTCGATGATCATGTTGTGCAAGATGACACATCAAGTCATAATCTCCCACATTTGATCTTTGGACCAGGTCTGAGCGGGGTACCGGACAACAGCAAATCGAGATTAGACCATGAGGTTGTGCAACTCCCGGATACCGTATGAGAGCTTTGGGTGTGCCAAACGTCACAACGTAACTGGGTGGCTATAAAGGTACACTACGGGTATGTCCGAAAGTGTCTGTTGGGTTGGCACGAACCGAGACTGGATTTGTCACTCCGTATGACGGAGAGGTATCTCTTGGGCCCACTCGGTAATGCATCATCATAATGAGCTCAATGTGACCAAGGGGTTGTTCACGGGATCATGCATTATGGTACGAGTAAAGTGACTTGCCGGTAATGAGATTGAACAAGGTATTGGGATACCGAGGATCGAGTCTCGGGCAAGTAACGTACCGATTGACAAAGGGAATTGAATACGGGATTGATTAAGTCCTCGACATCGTGGTTCATCCGATGAGATCATCGAGGAGCATGTGGGAGCCAACATGGGTATCCAGATCCCGCTGTTGGTTATTGACCGGAGAGGCGTCTCGGTCATGTCTGCATGTCTCCCGAACCCGTAGGGTCTACACACTTAAGGATCGGTGACGCTAGGGTTGTAAAGATATGAATATGCAGTAATCCGAAAGTTGTTTGGAGTCCCGGATGAGATCCCGGACGTCACGAGGAGTTCCGAAATGGTCCGGAGGTAAAGAATTATATATAGGAAGTGCTGTTTCGGCCAACGGGAAAGTTTTGAGGGTCACCGGTATTGTACCGGGACCACCGGATGGGTCCCGGGGGTCCACCGGGTGGGGCCACCCATCCCGGAGGGCCCCATGGGCTGAAGTGGGAGGGGGAACCAGCCCATAGTGGGCTGGTGCACCCCCCTTGGCCCACCCCCTTGCGCCTAGGGTTGAAACCCTAGGGTGGGGGGGGCGCCCACTTGCTTTGGGGGGCACTCCACCCCCCCTTGGCCGCCCCCCCCCCTTGGGAGATCCAATCTCCAAGGGCCGGCGCCCCCAGGGGCCTATATAAAGGGGGGGAGGGAGGGGGCAGCCGTACCCTTGCATCTTGGCGCCTCCCTCTCCCCTGCTACACCTCTCCCTCTCGCGCAGACGCTCGGCGAAGCCCTGCTGCGGTGACAACTGCATCCACCACCACGCCGTCGTGCTGCTGGATCTTCATCAACCTCTCCTTCCCCCTTGCTGGATCAAGAAGGAGGAGACGTCATCTGCTCCGTACGTGTGTTGAACGCGGAGGTGCCGTCCGTTCGGCGCTTGGTCATCGGTGATTTGGATCACGGCGAGTACGACTCCATCATCCACGTTCTAGTGAACGCTTCCGCTCGCGATCTACAAAGGTATGTAGATGCAATCTGAATACTCGTTGCTAGATGAACTCATAGATGGATCTTGGTGAAACCGTAGGAATTTTTTGTTTTCTGCAACGTTCTCCAACAGTGGTATCAGAGCTAGGTCTATGCGTAGTTCTCTTTGCACGAGTAGAACACAATTGTTGTGGGCGTAGATGTTGTCAACTTTCTTGCCGCTACTAGTCTTATGTTGCTTCAGCGGTATTGTGGGATGAAGCGGCCCGGACCAACCTTACACGTACGCTTACGTGAGACCGGTTCCACCGACTAACATGCACTAGTTGCATAAGGTGGCTGGCGGGTGTCTGTCTCTCCCACTTTAGTTGGAGCGGATTCGACGAAAAGGGTCCTTATGAGGGGTAAATAGAAGTTGAAAAATCACGTTTTGGCTTTTACGTAGGTAAGAAAACGTTCTTGCTAGAACCCTATTTCAGCCACGTAAAACTTGCAACAACAATTAGAAGACGTCTAACTTGTTTTTGCAGCAAGTGCTTTGTGATATGATATGGCCAAAGTTGTGATGAATGATATATATGTGATGTATGAGATCATGTTCATGTAATAGGAATCATGACTTGCATGTCGATGAGTATGACAACCGACATGAGCCATAGGAGTTGTCATTATTCTTTTATGACCTGCGTGTCAATGGAAAGGCCATGTAAATTACTTTACTTTATTGCTAAACGTGTTAGCCATAGTAGTAGAAGTAATAGTTGGCGAGCAACTTCATGGAGACACGATGATGGAGATCATGATGATGGAGATCATGGTGTCATGCCGGTGACAAGATGATCATGGAGCCCCAAGATGGAGATCAAAGGAGCTATATGATATTGGCCATATCATGTCACTATTATTATTTGATTGCATGTGATGTTTATCATGTTTTGCATCTTGTTTACTTAGAGCGACGGTAGTAAATAAGATGATCCCTCATAATAAATTTCAAGAAAGTGTTCCCCCTAACTATGCACCATTGCGACAGTTCGTTGTTTCGAAGCACCACGTGATGATCGGGTGTGATAGATTCCAACGTTCACATACAACGGGTGTAAGACAGATTTACACATGCAAAACACTTAGGTTATCTTGACGAGCCTAGCATGTACAGACATGGCCTCGGAACACGGAGGACCGAAAGGTCGAGCATGAGTCGTATAGAAGATACGATCAACATGGAGATGTTCACCGATGTTGACTAGTCCGTCTCACGTGATGATCGGACATGGCCTAGTTGCCTCGGATCATGTTTCACTTAGATGACTAGAGGGATGTCTAATCTGAGTGGGAGTTCATTAATAATTTGATTAGATGAACTTAATTATCATGAACTTAGTCTAAATCCTTACAATGTGTCTTGTAGATCAAATGGCCCACGCTAATGTTGCCCTCAACTTCAACGCGTTCCTAGAGAAAACCAAGCTGAAAGATGATGGCAGCAACTATACGGACTGGGTCCGGAACCTGAGGATCATCCTCATAGCTGCCAAGAAAGATTATGTCCTAGAAGCACCGCTAGGTGAAGCACCATTCCCAGCAAACCAAGACGTTATGAACGCCTATCAGTCTCGTGCTGATGATTACTCCCTCGTTCAGTGCGGCATGCTTTACAGCTTAGAACCGGGGCTCCAAAAGCGTTTTGAGCAACACGGAGCATATGAGATGTTCGAGGAGCTGAAAATGGTTTTCCAAGCTCATGCCCGGGTCGAGAGATATGAAGTCTCCGACAAGTTCTTTAGTTGTACGATGGAGGAAAATAGCTCTGTCAGTGAACACATACTCAAGATGTCTGGGTTACACAACCGCTTGACTCAGCTGGGATTTAATCTCCCGGATGACGCGGTCATTGACAGAATCCTTCAGTCGCTTCCACCAAGCTACAAGAGCTTTGTGATGAACTTCAATATGCAGGGGGTGGAAAAGACCATTCCCGAGGTATATTCAATGCTGAAATCAGCGGAGGTGGAGATCAAAAAGGAACATCAAGTGTTGATGGTCAATAAAACCACCAAGTTCAAGAAAGGCAAGGGCAAGAAGAACTTCAAGAAAGGCGGCAAGGATGTTGCCGCGCCCGGTAAGCAAGTTGCCGGGAAGAAGTCAAAGTATGGACCCAAGCCTGAGACTGAGTGCTTTTATTGCAAAGGGAAGGGTCACTAGAAGCGGAACTGCCCCAAATACTTAGCGGACAAGAAGGCCGGCAACACTAAAGGTATATGTGATATACATGTAATTGATGTGTACCTTACCAGTGCTCGTAGTAGCTCCTAGGTATTTGATACCGGTGCCGTTGCTCATATTTGTAACTCAAAACAGGAGCTGCGGAATAAGCGGAGACTGGCGAAGGACGAGGTGACGATGCGCGTCGGGAATGGTTCCAAGGTCGATGTGATCGCCGTCGGCACGCTACCTCTACATTTACGTATGGGATTAGTTTTAAACCTCAATAATTGTTATTTAGTGCCAAGTTTGAGCATGAACATTGTATCTGGATCTCATTTAATACGAGATGGCTACTCATTTAAATCCGAGAATAATGGTTGTTCCATTTATATGAGTGATATGTTTTATGGTCATGCTCCGATGGTCAATGGTTTATTCTTAATGAATCTCGTGCGTGATAATACACATATTCATAGTGTGAATACCAAAAGAATTAAAGTTGATAACGATAGTCCCACATACTTGTGGCACTGCCGCCTTGGTCACATTGGTGTCAATCGCATGAAGAAGCTCCATGCTAATGGACTTTTAGAGTCTCTCGATTATGAATCATTTGACACATGCAAACCATGCCTCATGGCCAAAATGACCAAGACTCCATTCTCCGGAACAATGGAGCGAGCAACCAACTTATTGGAAATCGTACATACTGATGTGTGCGGTCCAATGAGTGTTGAGGCTCGCGGAGGATATCGTTATGTTCTCACTCTCACTGATGACTTGAGTAGATATGGGTATGTCTACTTGATGAAGCACAAGTTTGAGACCTTTGAAAAGTTCAAGGAATTTCAGAATGAGGTAGAGAATCAACGTGACCGAAAAATAAAGTTCTTACGATCAGATCGTGGAGGAGAATATTTAAGTCACGAATTTGGCACACACTTAAGGAAATGTGGAATCGTTTCACAACTCACGCCGCCTGGAACACCTCAACGTAACGGTGTGTCCGAACGTCGTAATCGCACTCTATTGGATATGGTGCGATCTATGATGTCTCTTACTGATTTACCGCTATCGTTTTGGGGATACGCTCTAGAGACAGCCGCATTCACTTTAAATAGGGCACGTCTAAATCTATTGAGACAACACCGTATGAATTATGGTTTGGGAAGAAACCTAAGCTGTCGTTTCTAAAAGTTTGGGGATGCGATGCTTATGTCAAGAAACTTCAACCTGAAAAGCTCGAACCCAAGTCGGAAAAATGTGTCTTCATAGGATACCCTAAGGAAACCATTGGGTATACCTTCTACCTCAGATCCGAAGGCAAGATCTTTGTTGCCAGGAATGGATCCTTTCTAGAGAAAGAGTTTTTCTCGAAAGAAGTAAGTGGGAGGAAAGTGGAGCTTGATGAAGTACTGCCTCTTGAAACGGAGAGTAGCGCAGCTCAGGAAAATGTTCCTGTGGTGCCTGCACTGATTAGAGAGGAGGTTAATGATGATGATCAAGATACTCCGGATCAAGCTCCTACTGAACTTCGTAGGTCCACAAGGACACGTTCCGCTCCAGAGTGGTACGGTAACCCTGTCCTGGAAATCATGTTGTTAGACAACGGTGAACCTTCGAACTATGAAGAAGCGACGGCGGGCCCGGATTCCAACAAATGGCTAGAGGCCATGCAGTCCGAGATAGGATACATGTATGAAAAAAAAGTATGGACTTTGAGACTTGCCCGATGATCGGCGAGTGATAGAAAACAAATGGATCTTTAAGAAGAAGACGGACGCGGATGGTGATGTTACCATCTATAAAGCTCGACTTGTCGCTAAGGGTTATCGGCAAGTTCAAGGGGTTGACTATGATGAAACTTTCTCTCCCGTAGCGAAGCTGAAGTCCGTCCGAATCATGTTAGCAATTGCCGCATACTATGATTATGAGATATGGCAAATGGACGTCAAAACGGCATTCCTTAACAACTATCTTAAGGAAGAACTGTATATGATGCAGCCGGAAGGTTTTGTCGACTCTAAGAATGCTAACAAGGTATGCAAGCTCCAGCGATCCATTTATGGGCTGGTGCAAGCATCTCGGAGTTGGAACATTCGCTTTGATGAGATGATCAAGGCCTTTGGGTTCATGCAGACTTATGGAGAAGCCTGCGTTTACAAGAAAGTGAGTGGGAGCTCTGTAGCATTTCTGATATTATATGTAGATGACATACTTTTGATGGGAAATGATATAGAACTTTTGGACATCATTAAGGCCTACTTGAATAAGAGATTTTCAATGAAGGACCTTGGAGAAGCTGCTTATATATTAGGCATCAAGATCTATAGAGATAGATCAAGACGCCTCATAGGTCTTTCACAAAGCACATACCTTGAAAAGATATTGAAGAAGTTCAATATGGATCAGTCCAAGAAGGGGTTCTTGCCTGTGTTGCAAGGTGTGAAATTGAGCTCAGCTCAATGCCCGACCACGGCAGAAGATATAGAAGAGATGAGTGTCATCCCCTATGCCTCGGCCATAGGACCTATTATGTATGCCATGCTATGTACCAGACCTGATGTAAACCTTGCCGTAAGTTTGGTGGGAAGGTACCAAAGTAATCTCGGCAAGGAACACTGGACAGCGGTCAAGAATATCCTGAAGTACCTGAAAAGGAGTAAGGACATGTTTCTCGTCTATGGAGGTGACGAAGAGCTCGTCGTAAAGGGTTACGTCGATGCTAGCTTCGACACAGATCTGGATGACTCTAAGTCACAAACCGGATACGTGTATATGTTGAATGGTGGAGCAGTAAGCTGGTGCAGCTGCAAGCAGAGCGTCGTGGCGGGATCTACATGTGAAGCGGAGTACATGGCAGCCTCGGAGGCAGCGCATGAAGCAATTTGGGTGAAGGAGTTCATCACCGACCTAGGAGTCATACCCAATGCGTCGGGGCCGATCAAACTCTTCTGTGACAACACTGGAGGTATTGCACTTGCCAAGGAGCCCAGGTTTCACAGGAAGACCAGGCATATCAAGCGTCGCTTCAATGACATAGAGATTTGTAAAGTACATATGGACCTGAATGTGGCAGATCCGTTGACTAAACCTCTCCCTAGAGCAAAACATGATCAACACCAAAATTCCATGGGTGTTCGATTCATCACAATGTAACTAGACTATTGTCTCTAGTGCAAGTGGGAGACTGTTGGAAATATGCCCTAGAGGCAATAATAAAAGATTATTATATTTCCTTGTTCATGATAATTGTCTATTGTTCATGCTATAATTGTATTGTCCGGAAATCGTAATACATGTGTGAATACATAGACCACAATGTGTCCCTAGTGAGCCTCTAGTTGACTAGCTCGTTGATCAACAGATAGTCATGATTTCCTGGCTATGGACATAGGGATGTCATTGATAACGGGGTCACATCATTAGGAGAATGATGTGATGGACAAGACCCAAACCTAAGCATAGCATAAAGATCGTGTAGTTCGTTTGCTAGAGCTTTTGCAATGTCAAGTATCATTTCCTTAGACCATGAGGTTGTGCAACTCCCGGATACCGTATGAGTGCTTTGGGTGTGCTAAACGTCACAACATAACTGGGTGGCTATAAAGGTACACTACGGGTATCTCTGAAAGTGTCTGTTGGGTTGGCACGAACCGAGACTGGATTTGTCACTCCGTATGACGGAGAGGTATCTCTTGGGCCCACTCGGTAATGCATCATCATAATGAGCTCAATGTGACCAAGGGGTTGTTCACGGGATCATGCATTACGGTACGAGTAAAGTGACTTGCCGGTAATGAGATTGAACAAGGTATTGGGATACCGACGATCGAGTCTCGGGCAAGTAACGTACCGATTGACAAAGGGAATTGAATACGGGATTGATTAAGTCCTCGACATCATGGTTCATCCGATGAGATCATCGAGGAGCATGTGGGAGCCAACATGGGTATCCAGATCCCGCTGTTGGTTATTGACCGGAGAGGCGTCTCGGTCATGTCTGCATGTCTCCCGAACCCGTAGGGTCTACACACTTAAGGATCGGTGACGCTAGGGTTGTAAAGATATCAATATGCAGTAATCCGAAAGTTGTTCGGAGTCCCGGATGAGATCCCGGACGTCACGAGTAGTTCCGGAATGGTCCGGAGGTAAAGAATTATATATAGGAAGTGATGTTTCGGCCAACGGGAAAGTTTCGGGGGTCACCGGTATTGTACCGGGACCACCAGATGGGTCCCGGGGGTCCACCGGGTGGGGCCACCCATCCCAGAGGGCCCCATGGGCTGAAGTGGGAGGGGGAACCAGCCCATAGTGGGCTGGTGCGCCCCCCTTGGCCGACCCCCTTGCGCCTAGGGTTGAAACCCTAGGGTGGGGGGGGGGAGGGCGCCCACTTGCCCTGGGGGGCACTCCACCCCCCTTGGCCGCCGCCCCCCTTGGGAGATCCAATCTCCAAGGGCCGGCGCCCCCCCCAGGGGCCTATATAAAGGGGGGAGGGAGGGGGAAGCCGTACCCTTGCATCTTGGCGCCTCCCTCTCCCCTGCTACACCTCTCCCTCTCGCGCAGACGCTCGGCGAAGCCCTGCTGCGGTGAGAACTACATCCACCACCACGCCGTCATGCTGCTGGATCTTCATCAACCTCTCCTTCCCCCTTGCTGGATCAAGAAGGAGGAGACGTCATCTGCTCCGTACGTGTGTTGAACACGGAGGTGCCGTCCGTTCGGCGCTTGGCCATCGGTGATTTGGATCACGGCGAGTACGACTCCATCATCCACGTTCTAGTGAACGCTTCCGCTCGCGATCTACAAAGGTATGTAGATGCAATCTGAATACTCGTTGCTAGATGAACTCATAGATGGATCTTGGTGAAACCGTAGGAAAATTTTTGTTTTCTGCAACGTTCTCCAACAGAGACCCATAAGAGGAAGTGGATAGGGTCGTTCCACACGGCCGAGCTCGTAGCCATGGAGTACGACCGGTGGCAAGTCCGGTACCATATGAACAGGACCCCGTGCGAGACGTAGCCAGCCGGTTTTGGGTTTCCTCTCAATGAACATTGACCATTGCTACCGCGCGCGCGATACGTAGAACGAGTCGAGACATGGTGAGTCGAGGCTGTGGATGAACAGTTCCCAGTGTGGGTTGGTTGAACATGACCCCATTGTAGTAGGCGGTTGTCGCTGGATTAACAGGACCCCGAGGAGGCCGCCGCATCCCAGCCGGTTGGGGATGGATGACCCCGTGGAGGCTGGATGAACAATAGTCGGTGAAGGCTGAATGACAGTAGCCCCGTGGATGAATAGTAGCTGGTAGAGGCTGGAGGAAGTCGACGGTGGATGAACAGTAGCTCGTGGAGTCCCATTTTGCGGTACACCAGACCCCTCTCGATGAACAGGACCCCGTTTCGACTGTAGGTGCTCTAACAAAATTCCGCTTCGCCCGTTTTGCGGTACGCCAGATCCCTCCTGATCAATAGGACCCCGTCTCGACCGTAGGAGCTTGAATAGAAGTCCGTTTCCTCCGTTTCGCGGTACGCCAGAGCCCTCCCGATGAACAGGACCTTGTTTCGACCATATGCGCTCTAACAAAAGTCCGTTTTGTCCGTTTTATGGTACGCCAGACATCCCCTTATCAATAGGAACCCATTTCGACCGTAGGAGCTCGAACAGAAGTTCGGTTCCTCCATTTTGCGGTATGCCAGACCCCTCCCGATGAACAAGATCCCATTTCGACCGTAGGCGGTCGAACAGAAGGCCGTTTCCTCCGTACTGCTTTACGCTAGACCCCGTTTCGGCTGTTTCGTCCAAGCTGGTTGGCTCCCGTTGAACAGGACGCATTCCGCCCCAGTCGGTTGCCTCCCAATAAACACGACGCTATTTCTCCGTTCCGACCCAACCGGTTGGCTGCCAATGAACAGGGCGCCATCGATGTACGCGTTCAAGACCACACCCGTATGTACGTAAGTGGCCATCTTTTTTTGCAGTGTGGCTGGCGTATGTGTACATGATTTAGACGGCACTGCCTGAACAGAATGGAGGAGGATGGGGAGGACACGGAGCAGGAAGACGCGGGGAATGCTGGGGAAGCGGATCTGTAGGAGGAGCAGCGAGCAATACTTGCTTCCCTCCGGTCAGAATCGGAGGGCACCCGCCGTCGTCTGTAGGAGACAGAGACGGAGCATGACGTGGACTTTGACAAGATGCGTGACACCTTGGACGATGAAGCGTAGTTGATGTGCGTAATACGTAGGATTTCTTTTACATGGTTTGTATGAATTTAGGGATGAAATATAAGAGCATCTCCAGCCGTTGCCCCCCCCAGGACGCATAAAAATCGCCCCCTGGGGGTGAGCCGGCGATACAATTGGCGTTGGGGCCGGTTTTGCGCCCAATCGTCGCCCCCAGGCGCCGAAATTGGCCCACTTTTCAGCCCCATTTCGGCGAATAAAGGGCCCATATGGGTGAGAATAGGCCCATATTCGGCGTGGTTTGCCGTGTCTCGGTGTTCAGTTATCAACACAATTTTTTCTTATCACATATTTCATCACAGGAAAAATCAAATACTTCAACAAAATAGTACAACAACAAAATAGTTCAATACAAATTATATAGTTCAACAAATAAAAACTCAATTTCATCACACGACGTCCCCCTTGAGCCTCCATAGGTGCTCAATCAGATCTTTCTGCAGTTGATGATGCACCTGTGGGTCTCAGATCTCCTGACGCATACTGAGATAGGCAGTCCAGGTTGCCGATAGCTGGTGATCAACTTCGGCTAGAGGACCCTGCCTGTAGTATGGTTCAGTTTCAAACACTGGGTCTTCTTGCTCGCTCTCGATGATCATGTTGTGCAAGATGACACCGCAAGTCATAATCTCCCACATTTGATCTTTGGACCAGGTCTGAGTGGGGTACCGAACAACAGCAAATCGAGATTGGAGCACACCAAATGCCCGCTCGATATCCTTCCCGCAAGCCTCCTGAATCTTCGCCAACCAAGCGTTCTTGCCTCCTGCCACAGGGTTTGAGACCGTCTTCACAAATGTCGACCATCTTGGATTGATGCCGTCAGCTAGATAGTACCCCTTGTTGTAGTGCCGCCCATTGATCTCGAAGTTCACCGGAGGAGAATGACCTTCAACAAGCTTGGCAAAGATAGGAGAACACTGCAGCACGTTGATGTCATTGTGAGTTCCTGGCATACCAAAGAAAGAGTGCCAAATCCAGAGGTCCTGTGTGGCCACCGCCTCAAGTACCACACTGCAACTGCCTTTCGCGCCTTTGTACATCCCCTGCCAAGCAAATGGGCAATTCTTTCATTTCCAATGCATGCAGTCGATGCTTCCAAGCATCCCAGGAAATCCTCTTGCTGCATTCTATGCTAGGATTTGAGCAGTGTCTTCCGCATTGGGTGTTCTCAAGTATTGCGGTCCAAACACTGCCACCACTGCCCGACAGAACTTGTAGAAACACTCTATGCTAGTGGACTCGGCCATGCGCCCATAGTCGTCGAGTGTATCACGGGAGCTCCGTATGCAAGCATCCTCATCGCTGTCGTGCACTTCTGGATGGAGGTGAATCCAAGGGCGCCGGTGCAATCCATCTTGCACTTGAAGTAGTTGTCGAACTCCTGGATGGAATTCACAATCCTGAGGAAGAGCTTTCGGCTCATCCGATAACGGCGCCGAAATGTTTTCTCGCCGTGAAGTGGAGCATCGGCGAAGTAGTCGAAGTAGAGCATGTAGTAGCCTTCGAGACGATGCCGGTTCTTTGCTTTCACCCGCCCCGGCGCCGAGCCACCTCGCCGCGGCTTTTCATTGCTCGCCAGCAACTGGGCGAGGGCGGCGAGCACCATGAGATGCTCTTCTTCCTGGACGTCGGCCTCGGCTTCCTCCTCCAGCAGCGCGGCGAGCGCTTCCTCGTCATCCGAGTCCATCGCCGAGGCAGGCAAATCGCCGAATACCTTGCGCCCGGTGGGCGTGTACCCGCCGCTAAACTGCCCCTCCGCGGCCGGAAACGCCCAACTGCTGTTGGAGGGGCTGCCGCGGTGAAGCTCTGCTATTTTTCCGGCGGGGAATGGCTGTCTAGCGGTGAGGGCGCCGGGCGGCGCCGGGATATAGCTAGTGGCGGCCGAAGGCGCGGGGGGTGGGAGGCGAGTCGGGAAGAAAACGTTGACTTTTCCCCTGACGGTGTGGGCCAGCCGCGCTTTTCTCTTGCGCCGGAGCCCCCAATTGCCCCAGTGCGCCGGGTTCGGCCTGTGACCGTCGGGCGGAAAAAAGGGCCGAACCGGCGATTTTCGGCGTCCTGGGACGCGACTGGGGCGTTTTTTGGCGCCGGCACCGAAAAAGTGGTCTGGGGGGCCTATTGAAGGCGCGCCTGGAGATGCTCTTAAGGTATTGACATGTATATAACATCAACTATGAGGAGTGTCAATCAGTGTCCGCGGACATGTTCAAGCACGTTTGCCGGTGTTTGAAGGGCCGGATTTCTGGCTGTAGATGCTCGTACCGTTCTCAGTTTTACTTTTATCTTTTTTCTTACCGCACGTCCAGGTCCAAGCCACGGGGTAAAAGTAATAGAGAGTAAAACACTCGAGTGATGGGGGGCGCTCTACACGGGATGAAAACCGAAGCTCTCCCAAGTTGGCCCCACGGCCGCTGCTGCTCTCTCCCAGTGGGCGATCGGTACGGCAGATGCACCTGGCGTATGGTATGGTACTAGTCGAAGCTCTGCTGCGTCCGGCCTGGCATGGCCGCGGATCACCTGCGCTTGGTCCACGCAAGCCGTGGCCACGCCTGCCTCTTGTCTCTCCCTCCCTCTACCTCTACGAGAGGAGAGACTGCGGCGGTGCTGTTCCGTCCCATCGGTGTTTAAAGCTATAGTCTCGTACTCATCTGCCACTGTACTACTACTGTACATCATTCAATTATTGGCCTTCAAGTGGCCTGCCGAAGATGCGTTCCTTCCAAGAGGCAACGCTCTCTCGCTCTCTATCAATCAGAAGAAGAAAACATCTTCCAAGAGGCAGACAGGCGGAGACCGGAGTCAACCTTCTTCTCTCTCAAAGGAAAGAACAACCAACTGCTGAAAGCTGGATCGGATCCTCGGAATCTAGGAGAGAGCAAGCTCCGTCAAGTTCGTCATCTCCAGGTTAGTTCTTCAAGCCAGATCTTGCTAGCTTCAGTTGGCATCTCGTGATGCGGCAGCATTTGTTATACAGGTGATTCCATTTTTTTACCTCCTCTTTTCGGATCAAGACAGCTTGTGGCGAGCAGATCTAGCTTCAAACGTAGATCTAGCTCCTGGAGTCCTGGAAGAACTGTTCACCAACTTGGTAGCTAGCAACGAGCATCTTAGCTTAATTACCAATTTCGGGATAAGAAAAACTTGTAGTATTTAAGCAATGCAAGTTGAGCGGCTGACGCAAAAATACTTCTTCAAGCCATATCTTGCTAGCTAGCAACGAGCATCTTAGCGTATTCCCAATTTCGGGATAAGAAAAACTTGTATGGATAAGAAAAACTGTCTTTAGCTATGCAAGTTAGCGGCTGACGCAAAAATTAATTGTTTAATTACAACCCGCGATGTAACTATGCTACATTTTCCCGGGAACCATCATTCAGTCTAGCTACTCTGTTTTCACCTTCATATACACAAAACTAACTGAGAAAGCGTACGTCTCAGGTAGCACCACTGGCAACCATGGAGGCGGCTCTGGTGAGTGCAGCGACGGGAGCCTTGAAACCCGTCCTGGAGAAGCTAGGCGCTCTGGTGGGCGACAAGTACAAGAGGTTCAAGGGTGTCCGTGACGATATCAAGTCACTCACGCGTGAACTCACTGCCATGGAAGCATTTCTTCTCAAGATGTCAGAGGAAGAGGACCCTGATTTTCAGGATAAGGTGTGGATGAATGAGGTGCGGGAGCTCTCTTATGACATGGAGGACTCCATCGATGACTTCATGCAGAGTGTGGGCAGCCAAGATTCAAAGCCAGATGGTTTCTTGGAAAAGATGAAGAACTCGTTGGGGAAGATGAAGGCTCGTCGTCGCATCGGAAATGAGATCCATGATCTGAAGAAACAGATCACAGAGGTGGCGGAGAGGAATGAAAGGTACAAGGCCCGCGAGGTCTTCTCCAAGGCCAAGAATACAACCGTTGACCCTAGAGCTCTTGCTATCTTTCAGCATGCCTCCGAGCTTGTCGGAATTGATGAACCTAAGGCTGAGATAATTAAACTGTTGACACAAGGTGCGTCAACACAAGAGAAAATGAACTTGGTATCCATTGTTGGATCTGGAGGAATGGGAAAGACAACTCTTGCAAACCAAGTGTATCAAGATCTCAAAGGAAAATTTCAATGTCGAGCCTTCTTATCCGTTTCAAGGAATCCAGACATGATGAATATCCTAAGGACTATTCTTAGTGAAGTTAGTGGCCAACGTTACACCGACACCGAAGCAGGAAGTATACAACATCTCATCATCAAGATCACTGATTTCCTAGTAGACAAAAGGTACAGTTTCTATTCTGACTTCTCATCATCAAGTAGATAGTTACTAAAGTTACTCAAACATTTCACATCAAAACGCTCTTGTGCTTTTGTATAATAAAAATAGTTCCATGTAGTTTTATGTCCATTCTTTTTTTCCATCAATTGGTACAAGAAATAATGGTCAATGTTTGTAGTGGAGTTCATGTTGATGCCAAGTAAATAAGAACTTAGAGAGAGAGTACCAAAAAACCACATATCTTACAAATGTCTGTCCATGATTTATGTCCTTTTTATTTACCTTTGGCATTATAGCATCTTCAAGACATTGTATTCCTATCATTGAGCATGTGGCGTAGCCTTAGAGTAACTACAAATAGGGGGCTTATAGTTTGCTTACATGGTAGCATTGTCTAAATGGACGAGTGTGGACTCTCCCGCATGATCCTACGTCTACACGTGCTCCACGGCAAATATAATATCTAATATCCATTCATCATCATAAGAGTGATTATAAAATGATGGCTTTAGATGACATGACACTAGCATGTATCCATCGGCTGGTTGTGCTACGCACGAGGATAATAATAGAGCCAACTTCTAGTGATATATCATTGTCATGTCAGATGTGGTTATTATAATAGCCCAGCACATAACAGTTAGCAAAAGAAATATACTACCCCATTCATATTCGTCTCACCTCACTCAAAAGGTTTTTCGAGCCCGTGTTCCATATTTTTTTCTCCAAAAGGGGCCCAAGGTCATAAATCAAGTACCATACGTCATTACAAGCACACCCATACAGAAAATAAAATTACATTGAAATTCTTGGGGGTTCCAAAGTCTTATTCCTCATGCATCCACCAGAGAAGCGAGGTGAGCAAAGCCCGATTATGCTTCTGGGCCTCAACCTCAACAGAGATTTTTTTTAAACCATGAGCTTGTAGAAGCAGTTACCGGAAAGTCATCGGTGTAGACCATGAGATGCCGACGGCTGTGATATGCGTATCAGATCGCCGCGTCGAAGATGGAAACGCCGAAACGTCTTGTAGAAACTCTAAGGACAATGAAAACCAGTCAAATCCATATGGATCCACCAGAAACCCAAACCGACCAGATCCCGAAATATCCACCAGAGACATGGATCCACATGCCCTCTTCCAGAGATAAGCACACCAAGTGAGTGGGACGGGGCAAAGAGAACATTATTCCTACATTGGGGTAACGCCGCCGCCTTGATGCCCCAAACAAAATATGATGAATCCCTAAGGATACAAAGAAAACAATCACCCATGCCGCTACACGCCAGGTCCGAGATTGATGTCGAGCCCACCGTCGTCCAGGACCATGCACCACCGCCCTCTTCTCCGATGGCCTAGCCAAGCCAAGTCATCGAGTATTGCTTGCCGGAGACCACAACTTATCCACACATCGCCATCGCCAACCCACAGTAGTCCGCTGAATTTTCCTTAGGAGATCCCCACAAACTGCAGCCTCCCCTCCGCCGCCAACGTCGAATGGGCTTTGCCAGCGCACCCTAGCGAGGAGAGAAGGGGAGCAAAAGGATTGATGGCTAGGGTTTGTTCACCCGGTGGAGCTCCCTCGTGAAATATATTTCTTCAAGTTGATTATGAATCTACAGTCGTTACGCAAATACGATGTGGAAATTCCTACATCATGTTTACATCATAGTATTATACTTGCTTTATTAGCCATGCTCTTAGGGAGTAGATCAATTAGCTAGTCTCAGCTCATTGCTAATAATAACACCACTCATATACTTTTATAATGTTAGAAAAGTTCATTTTCATTAGTGTACTAATTATCGACTCGTCTCACTTCTCTTTGTAAGCATTTTGGGCTTCTGTGATATCCTAAACCATTTTTCGAGTACTTTATCCTACGGCCAGTTTAGGGCGGGCCATTGCATGCCTTTCACCTTCTTTCTCTTCCACCTCCTCCTTTTGTGATATCAATCTTTAGACGTATCAGACAATAGCGGTGGCAGGAATCAAGTCCTTGGTATTCGTTGATTCTTTTTTGCCATGAATACCAGCAATATATAGAAAATATAGCTACAGTGTACACACACATAAACAAATCTTTGGTATTCATCTGAATACCAAGGAAGACCCCTGGTACCAGATCCACTTTGCATCCATACAGACTTGTTCTCCTTCCTCCCTCTTCTCTCATCTCCCAATTGTGATGAGATCCCCAAGGCATCGGTCATTGCCTTGACCTCATGCGACCGTGTACATCACCAACAATCTAGTCAGTCAAACAGAAAAAAACAACAGTTTAGAGTTAAGTGGTCCCATAAATTAGTTACAGGGAATGTAAGGAAAAAACGATAGTCATGATCACCTGATCAACATTTCTTCTACACTAGTTAAGTAGGTTACATACATCATAATGTTGTGTTCAATCTCTTGTTAAGTCACCATTGATCTTTTCCGTGGTAATGACTTATGTTTAAGTTGTTGGGTATCAGTATCACCCAACTATCCGTAATCTGCCAAGGTATTAGCATGTAGTTTAACTCTTCTGTCAGCTTTCTTACTCATGAATATATTTTTATGCTGCCATTGTGAACATGTTTATAGTTTCATGTATTTGTCTATTTTGTTGTTGACTATTTATACCATTACCACACAAATGTCAACCATGTATATTCATGCAGGTATTTTGTTGTTCTTGATGATATATGGGATGTGGATACATGGCATGTTCTTAAGCATGCATTTCCTGTGACAAGTTCTGGCAGTATTATAATCACCACTACTTGTATAAATGATGTTGCTGAGTCATGCCGTTCAAGACCATATAATGGAGATACTTATAGCATAAAGCCTCTTGATATGGTACACTCTAGGCAGTTATTTTACACAAGATTATTCAACTCCGAAGAAAATTGCCCATCATATCTTGAAATAGTTTCTGAACAAATTTTAAAAAAATGTGTTGGGCTGCCTTTGGCAATCATTGCTATATCGGGTTTGTTGGCTAATACTGAAAGGACAGAGGGTCCATGGAAGGAAGTTGAAGATTCGATTGGTCGAGCACTTGAAAGAAATCCCAGCGTTGAAGGAATGATGAAGATATTATCACTTAGTTACTTTGATCTGCCTGCTCATCTGAAATCTTGTCTTTTATGTTTGAGTATATTCCCTGAAGATTCTATTGTTCAGAAGAAAGTTTTGATAAATAGATGGATTGCTGAAAGAATAATTCATACAGAAGCCGGATATAGTAAAACATATCAGTTCGGAGAAAGGTGTTTTAATGAGCTCATCAATAGGAGTTTGATCCAACCTGGGGATACAAACATATATGGTATGGTAAAAAGTTGTCGACTTCATGACACAATTCTTGATTTCATCATATCCAAATCCATCGAAGAAAACTTTGTTACTTTGGTAGGTGTTCCTAGTTTAACTGTTGGGACACAAAGCAAAGTTCGTCGGCTCTCCCTGCAAGCCGGCAAGGAAAAAGAAGTGATACTGCCAAGAGGCTTGGTGTTGTCTCATGTACGATCACTTGATGTGTTTGGGGAATCGGTGAAAATCCCTTCTATGGACAAGTTCAGGCATTTGCGTTTTCTGGACTTTGAAGATTGCAAACAGCTAGAGAACCACCATCTTGAAAATATAGGGAGATTGTTTCAGCTGAGGTACTTGAGCCTCCGAGGAGCGGAGAAAGTAAGTAAGCTCCCAGAACAAATCGGACAGCTATGGTGCTTAGAGATACTGGACATATTTTACACCTCTGTTCGTGAGTTACCAGCATCTATTGTGAATCTCAGGAGACTAGTGCACCTATTAGTAAACCATAATGTTACACTTCCTTGTGGAATTTCCAAGCTGCAAGCACTGGAGAAATTGAAGGTTGTCACTGTCCATAACCAGTCATTTTCATGAGTTACGCCTGGAATTTCCAAGCTGCAAGCACTGGAGAAATTGGGTGGGCTCCCTTGTCAACCTCCAGGAGTTACGCCTTGAATTGTTCAGACCTGAGCAGAAAGATTTATATATCCTTGGAGGCTTACCTGTTCTGCGTTGTCTGATTCTGAGAATTGTTGACCGTGAAATTAGAAATACCTCATTAACAGAAGAGCCTGAAGTTACAAGGGTCATAGTCTGTGGTGAAGTTGGATTCCCATGCTTGAGGATATTTAAGTATTATGGTGCCTTTGCTGTGATGAATTTGACGTTTGCGGCTGGAGCCATGCCCATGGTAGAACACCTCTGGATAGAATTAATTAACGCAGCAAAAACTGGGTCTCTCGGTACCAGCGGTGATTTTGATCTCGGAATAGAAAATCTCCCCAGCCTCCTTAAAATCAGATGTATATTATGGGGATACGGGGAGGCTGCGGAGGCTGCCATTCGGGAAGCAGCCAACGCACATCCCAACCGCCCTACTCTTGACTTGGACTGGTAATGCGTTGCCGGAATCGAGGTACTAACTTTTCCTCCCACGAAAGAGCATGTACTTTAATCCACAAGATCTATGTATCTCTCTCGTTGCCTCACATGCATGATATTTTGTCTGTCTTTTTCAGTTCAGCGAACAATCCCAATTAGGCTGCAATGCCAAAGGTTCATCATCACTGCATTTCTGAGATCGAAAGAGCATGTATTTACATCACTGCATTTCTGAGATCGAGGAATTCATCAATTCTCTGCGTGGATGGATCTGCCTCCCTGCTGGTACGTACATAGCCAAACCTATATCTTTATTCTGGTTATCGCCTGTATACTGTACTCCCACCATCCCCAGCTAGAGAACTGCGTTTGCACTTGCACCCTTCAGATAGAGATAAGTGAGGTGCCTGCAGTTTTTTAATCTAATGCGCTCCATTGTGTTATTGGCCTTCTGTTGGCGAAGGCGGAGATAAACTGTCGATGGTGATGGATTGGGAGCCAGAAGAGCAAACTCTATCTAATGTTCTGGTTCTGGGCCTTAACTGAACTTAACTGGAAAGATGTGGTGCTGCAGGGCCGAGCAGAAGATGTCGTGGGAGAACACCAATCAGAAGGCGGTCCTTGACGTGAAGCTCTGAACACAAGAGGTCTCATCGCTGAAGAATCCGAACCTTGCCTGGTTACCTTCCTGGCCGACCATTTAGTTGCAAAATTCAGATTCAGAGTACCACGTCAGGATATGCTCATGCTTACCTCTTGTGTGACAGAATCATGGTAAAAAACTTGGAAGCTGTACACACAAACATGATGTAACTTGTCACCATACTAATTAATTGTGTGTACTAATCTTCTTCGTCCAGATTGCAGGAGAAAATGGAGAAAATGGCAGAAAGTGGAACCAGACCGCGACGACCGACACACAACAAGGAGTCAGAGGAGGAGAGGGCTGCCATGAAGGCAAGCCGGACGGAGGAGATGATCAGTTACCGGGAGACGGCTGCCAGCACATGTCCGGCTGCTTTGGCTGAGCATGAAGAATCACGGTGATTTTTATGGACTGCTCTAGCTAGAAGATGTGCAAGCTCTTGCTTTATTGGTTTTCAACATTGGCCATAAGCTTCCATCATGGATGTATTATACTCCCTCCGTTCCGAAATACTTGTCGGAGAATTGGATAAAAATGGATGTATTTAGAACTAAAATACGTCCAGATACATCTATTTCGCCGACAAGTATTTCTGGACGGAGGGTATTTGGGAGAGTGAATTCCTATTTCTACCCCTATTTAGACATTTTTTACGCGAATTGCCCACTTGAACAGTTTTCATCCGGATTACCCTGTTTTTTTTTCACTCCTCCCTTCTTAATAAGAAAACAGAGCACCTGCTGTGTTCGTCAAAAACAACAGTAAGATAACACATGGAATGATTGGAGGGTGGACATTGACTCAATTATTGAGACTAACTAAACACGACACATCTGACCTGATACAGGACCTGAGAGCAATTAATGGATACAAGCTGTGCACTGCGGTGCAGCCATGCTAAAAAAGGAACGAAATCAAAATCAAAGGACACGGTAGCATCTGAAACACTAGAAAGAAACCTAGCTAACGCCATTGCACTAGTGGGAAACAAGATGGGAAAAAAGACAGGCCATAAGAGAAGCCCAAACTGTGTGTGATATACCATCCTCATAGGCAATGCTTCGTGCGATCTTCACTTTCAAGCATGTCGGATGGATCCTTCTGTACTAGTGAGAAAAAAAAGACTGTTGTTGTTGTCCCCCTGAATCACTCGCTCTCTGGCGCGCGCGCGCGCGCACACACACACACAAACTGCTCGGTCAGGGAAGAAAACAGAGCAGCGGTTCAGCACGAACAGAGGAGTACATAGGTTTCAGGCAACCAATGTTCTTTTCTTCTTCTCTTTTTTCAACTGAGTACTCGCTACAAAGGCACAACCCTCTTATTACATGGTCAAGACCAACTCGGCTCTAGCTGTCTTACACAGTGAACTAACATACAAATTCACTGAATGCTAGCTGCTATCTACACAATGGACTCACATACAAATTCAGTGAATCCTGGCAAAAGCAATGACGCCTCCAGCAAGCTGCATACACCAGGGTGACACAACGTAATTCAACCATGCATCAACACATGAACATGGTAAAACATTAACAGTTTTACATACAAATCTTGTGTTTTATGCTCACACCAAGTATATTGGCATTGACAATGACTTTTTGAGAGAAAGGCCATTGGTAAGAACCTTCTGGACATTGGGTTCATCCCTTCTATTGCAAATGGCTTCAGGAAAGCCTTACCATATCTACTCCTATAAAAGTCTCAGTTGGTGATGATGATGGTGTGAGACATGGACGCTATTGTTCAGAGTTACTAAACACGACACATCTGACCTGATACAGGACCTGAGAGGCTGAGACCATGCTAAAAAAGGAATGATCGATCTCGCATGCATACTCCCACATCTGAAATCAAAATCAAAGGACACCAGTTCAAAAAAAAAAATTCAAAGGACACGGTAGCATCTGAAACACTAGAAAGAAACCTAGCTAGCGCCATTGTACTAGTGGGTAACAAGATGGGGAAAAAGACAGGCCGCAAGAGAAGTCCAAATTGTGTGTGATATACCATCCTCTCCAAACTGTGTGTGATATACCATCCTCATCGACAATAATACTTCGTGCGATCTGCACTTTCAAGCATCTGGGATGGATCCTTCTGTGCTAGTGAGAGACTGTTGCTGTTGTCCCCCTGAATCACACCCTCGCCCGGCAGACACACACACACGCACAAACTTCTCGGTCAGGGGAGAAAACAGAGCAGCGGTTCAGCACGAAGTGGAGAATTTTTTACAAACAAGTTACAAGCCTCTCACGGGAGGGCTGTCTCCGCTACGACGTGCAACATGGACTACTTGCTATATTCTCCGCCGTTGTGAGCCTTGATGTGCAACCAATGCCTTTCTTCTCTTTCTTTTTCCAACAGAGTACTGGCTACACACGCATAACCTTCTTATTACATGGTCAAGACCAACTCGACTCTAGCTGTCTCTTACACAGTGAGCCGACATAAAAATTCACCGAAGGCTAGCTCGCATCTACACAGTGAACTGACATACAAATTCACTGAATCCTGGCAAAAGCAATGACGCCTACAGCAAGCTGCAGTATCTTCACACTTGCTCCATCATGTGCATTTACACCAGGGTAACAAATTAACAGTTTTACACAGTGACAAGATAAACTACGGACAGAGACTAATATATGTTAAGCTTCTATTATCCAAACAATACACATGTATTCCCAGCTTGGGCTACGAACTAAAATTCATTTAAGGGATTAATCGACAACTAGATCAGCGACAGTGCAGCTGCAACAGCCAGCCATGTGTGCTACTTTGCCTGTGCACATCCAAAGAATGACCGCCCAAGGATGAAACAAATCAATAGCAAATTAAGATGCCGGCAAAGATACATCGATGATCATCACATGATCAAAGAATTTGAAGTGCCATGTTCCTGTCTGTGGATCAGGACATCACCAGACCGAACCAATCAAACTTCATTATCTCAGGATTACTATAAAATGTGGACTCCTTCAGAAATATTCCTATATGATTCAATCCTATGAATCAAACAACCAATGTAGAAAAAAAAACTCCCAAGAATTAAAACCCTTCAAAAATCCTATGAAAATTCTTATAAGACCAAAGGCTTGTTCATCAAGATTGTAAGAAACGTAAACTTTGCAAGCTAGCCGAGTCTAATGCTCCCTATTGATAAACAACCACATGTCCTCTATGGAGGTTGCAAGTTGCAACACCTCAACCAAGCACCAAAGTTTACAGTGCTACTCACAACTTGGACACTGATAACTCGTGCCTTGCTGTACGACCGCTAACCACGAGAGTATACCCATTTAGTACCAACTCATTGAGGGCGTCCTCGGCATCGCCCGACCTTTCCACTGCCACCATTGCTATGGTAACACATCCTGTCCTAGGCGAGGTCACCTCGGCGGTCGAAACTTTGCCATGCTTGTTGAAGAAGCGGTGCATCAAGGAGCTAGCCATGCTGGCACGCTCGGAGGCAAGTTTTGCACCACGAAGTTGAAGGACTCCTTGGACCGTTCTGGTCGTTTCTCCTTCCGGATAGATCTAGTACCTATTGTTGGATGATATGCCTTTGGAGCCTCCAGGCATTCTTTAATTACCTTCGGAAAAAGCAAGGTTGATTATGGACCATGATGGTTATGATGCCAAACACACACACATGCACGCGAGTATGCCTACATAGGTGAGTCGAAGTTCATCAAATCATCATTAGTTGTTGTTGAAAATAGTAAAATTATATTTCAAAAAGGGAACACATTTATAGGGCTAGCTTCTTTATTTTTTGAAAAGGAGGTTAAAACCCCTCTGCGTGATGCAGAACCATCTTTATTCAAGTTGATTTAACGGCAGCAAGACTAAATCCAACAACAAGCAGAGCACAAAACATGAACAACTACAATAGATCCGCATTGTAAGATGTGAAATTAACACCAATAACTAAGTTCTTTGGCATCCATGCCTTACCGAAAAAAGGTTTCCCCCGCTTTGTATTCCAAAGCACAACAAGCCCAAAAAAGAAAGGAAAAAGAAACAAATGCCAACAACGGCAGCTCGACTAAGCGCGGAAGGCCCGCCACCACTACGCCCTCCAGAGACACACACCACCGCCCGAGGTTCCGAGTGCCGCGTACCAAGCAGCACCTCCAAGAAGGTATGCGACGTCGACGACGCTGCTGCCCGGACGAGTCCTAGGGTTTCCCCCGGTACGCGGAGGGAAATGGAGAATGGCTACCACCGACACCCTTCAAGAAGGAATGGTGGCACCCGCCGGTGTCACCGCATCGGAGCCGGACGAGCCAGCAAGGATTTCTCCCGCACGCCAAACACCACCGCCCATCCGGAGCCTACCAACCAAACCACCGCCCAATGCGCCATCGAGGTTGCGCCGCCACCCACGCCGTCTCACTACGAGCACCAACACGAGGCCGAGAAGACCGGAGAGAAGCGCCACACGACGAGAGCAGCAGCACCAAGGCCGAGCGGGAGGGAACCACCTCCACCGCCATCGTGCGAGAAGCCCACGCCTCCGGCACCGTCGCGGTAGCCGACCGGACACGGCAGCGGGGCATACCAGGCCACCCCTGGCCCGGCCGGGCCCGAAACGGGCCTGCTAAGCCTCGCCCGTAGTGCTGCAGCAGGCTGGCTTCGGCACCGCCAGCCCCCGTCACGCAACGCCGCTCCCCCGCCGCTCGGGAATCACGCCGCCGACCCGCCCCGCCGCCGGCCCGGCCAAGACCAGATGGGCCCCGTAGGGCCTAGATCTGGGCCGAGCTCCGCCGCCAGGACGTGCCGCAGCGCCACCCCGCCGCCAACGGCGCCACCGCCGTCCAGCCGCTCGCCCGCCCTGCGACGAGGCACCCCGTCGCCAGCAAGACCGTCGTCGCCGAGGAGCACCC
>NC_041390.1:622886605-622893487 GCF_002162155.2 Triticum dicoccoides | reverse complement strand
CCTGGCGCAGCTCCGCCCCGCGCCGGAGAGCCACCGGGAGGGGAAAGGCAGGGGGCCGCCGCCACCAGCGACCCCGGGGCCAGGCCGGCCGCGGGCGCCAGCGACGGCGGCGGGGAGAAGGGGAGAGGGGGGGGGCTGGAGGGGGGAGAGATCGGGGCGCGGCCAGCCGCCCGCGGGGGCGGCGCGGTCGCGAGAGGGGGAGGGAGCGAGGGCTTCTTCCACCACCTTGCATCTCATCCATGCCTTCAAGAAGGGATAAAAATCCCTCGCACTGTTGTGTCAAATATACAACTACAACAGATCCGCATTACAAGATGTGAAATTAACACCAAACAAAGAAGGGGCTCCGTCAGGGGGACCCCGCATCACCCATCTTGTTCAATATTGTGGCTGATATGCTAGCCACTCTCATCGAGAGGGCCAAGTCAGCAGGTCAAGTCACCGAGGTCATTCCTCATTTAGTAGAAGGAGGCCTATCAATATTGCAGTATGCGGATGACACTATTTTGTTTTTGGATCATGACCTAGAAAAGGCCAGAAACCTCAAACTGTTGTTATGTGCTTTCGAGGATTTATCTGGACTAAAGATTAATTTTCATAAGAGTGAACTCTTCTGCTTCGGCGAGGCCGTAGAAGCCTCCCAAGATTATGCTGAAATCTTTGCTTGTCAACTTGGACAATTTCCGATTCGATATCTGGGTATCCCTATTCATTATCGGCGATTGACAATAGTTGAATGGAAGCATGTTGAAGAGAGATTGGAGAAACGTCTGGCTAGTTGGAAGGCCAAACTCCTGTCCTATGGGCGGCGATTAGTTCTGATTAACTCGGTCCTTACCAATATGGTTCTCTACATGTTATCATTTTTTCATCTCCCAAAAGGTGTGCTTCAGCGTCTTGATTACTTTAGATCAAGATTTTTTTTGGCAAAGTGATAATGAAACCAAGAAATATCGTTTGGCTAGGTGGAATGTCTTATGTCGTCCAAAAAGCCAAGGGGGACTTGGTATCCAGGATCTAGAGATCAAAAATATTGCATTGCTCAGCAAATGGGTATATAAACTACTCACTGAGGATGGCGTTTGGCAGGAAATCATTCGTAATAAATACGTGGGTTCCAAAGCAATCTCCCAAGTTTACTGAAACCGAGTGACTCACACTTTTGGAGTGGGGTGATGAAAGCTAAAGATTTCTTTTTCCAATTTGGAACGTTCTCGGTCAGGGACGGCTCCCAAATTCGATTCTGGGAAGACACATGGTTGGGGAACAACCCCTTAAACGTGCAATATCCAAGCTTATATCGGATAGTTAGACATAAATTTGTCACGATTAAGCAAGTGTTGGGTCAAGAAAACCCAGATATTTCTTTTCGTAGAACGCCCTTTGGACCTCGTTTGGCAGCATGGGAGGAATTGCTAACCCGTTTGGGAGCCATTCAGCTGTCAGAGGAACCAGACATCTTTCGATGGAAATTGCATCAGAGTGGAAAGTTTTCGGTCAAATCCATGTATGATGCATTGGTACATAATGAGGTCCCAGTTGATAATAGAAAACTATGGAAGCTTAAGATTCCCCTAAGAGTGAAAATTTTCCTCTGGTTTCTCAATAAAGGGGTTATCTTAACTAGGGACAATTTGGCACGACGAAATTGGCAAGGTTGCAAAAAATGTGTTTTCTGTCACCATGATGAGTCGATTAAACACCTATTTTTTGAATGCAAGCTTGCACGTTCTGTATGGGCCATCGTCCAAATAGCTTCGAATTTATATCCCCCACGTAGTGCACGGAATATATTCGGCAATTGGTTGAGGGGTATAGATAAACAGTTTTCTGCTCACATTCTTGTGGGGGCGGCTGCCTTATGTTGGGCACTCTGGCTCACCAGGAATGACATTGTTTTTAACCGTAAATGTGTTCCATCTCCTATGCAGGTTATTCATATATGCTCGCGATGGCTCCGTACGTGGTCTATCCTGCAGAAGCCGAAGGACAGAGACCTTTTTATGATGGCGTCTAATCGGCTGGAGCGTTCTGCCCGGGAGATTTTCTACCCCCATGGATGACGGTGTGATCTTCGGATAGGATCAGCCCCTTTATAGGCCGGGCTTTATTTTTCTTTACTTCTGGCTTTTGGCCAGTTTTTTTCGATCTTTACTTCTTCGAGCTTTTGGCTGTGTGCATCTAGTTATGCAGAGGCCAGGTCATTTTTGATGCGATTGTATCAACTCGATATTTCAATTCAACACCAATAACCAAGTTCTTTGGCATCCATGCCTTCAAGAAGGGATAAAATCCCTCGTACTGCTGCGTCAAATATATATGACTACCTTATGATGGCAACGCACGTCAGCCTTACAAAGTCTGCATGCCATGTCAGCACTTCTCATGTAGCCTTAAGCTCTGTGTACTGTAGAATTAGTGCGCTCCTAAATATGGTGCAATGTGGTTTCGAAGGAACTGTCTGCTCTTATCAATGACATCCCCATCGGCGAGCTCCTGGCTCAGACTCGACGGAGCCATGGCCGGCCAAGTCGCCTCTGTCTCATCCTCTGCTGCTATCTCTCTGGCACCCCTAATTATCCGGATGACTGAGAAATACACCCTCTATTTCTAAATATAACACGTTTTGCCAGTTCAATTCGCCAAAGGAGGTAGTAGCAAGCATTGGCTTCGAAAGATTGACTTGCATGTGAGTAGTGATCAACCCAATACACGTGATGAGATTGTATAATAATGATGGAGGCTTCAAATTGAACAAATGGTGAGCTCGGGCTCTACATACCTGGACTGGAGCAATGACAGGCCGGGGCACCAGCCACATACCCATGGCGTTTTCGTGGCTGCTCCATTTGTGCGGCAGGTATTCCATGAACTTGGTTTCGTCGTTGATGAGGTTGTACCTGAATACACCAAGCGGCGATGACATCGAGGAGCCGTGTACTCTGGACCACCGTAAGAAGAAGTAAACGCACCCAGCAATTACGTCGTCCTCCCTGCCACAAAACCTCGTAGCGTCCATTGCGAAGCTGCTTGGGAACCCTAGAAACATGACACGATCTGCGAAGCTCAAGCCATCCCTCCTTGCCCACCGCACCGTCTGTCTACCATCTACGTCAGTCTCTTCCACGAGGGAGTGCACCAAAACAGCCACTGTGAGCACCTGGCTGCTAGGGCTCTGACGATTTGAGAACCGGTAATTGGGCGAACGGACCAAGACGGACACTCGCAACAACTCGCCGTGGGACTCTAGGACGTGGCTAGAGTCAAGACGCCAATCCAAGGTGATGAACCCGTGCAATCGCCACGACGTAGCGCACATCTCATCATTCTCAATGACACTAGCGTGGAAGCCGCCAGTTGCCGAGGGCACTAGGAGGTGCCAGATGTCATTGCTATCGTCCCCGTCAACACACACCAGGATCTTGCCATCATGGTACGCGGCGAAGCAATGATTGTTTTCGAACGCTATGTTGTTCCTCCCCAGCCTGAACCCTCTCTCGAAGACTGTCCATGCGGTATGGCCGGGACTGAGGATGGCCGCTCGGAGGTTTGTGGAGGCCGTCCCTTGCTCATGGTTGTCGTCAGATTTGGAGAAGTTGTAGAGGAAGACAGTGCCGTCGCCGTAGACGATGCCGCGGGACTTCTCCCTCATCTTCCGCTTATCGCCGTGCGGGAAGGGCTGCAGGGGGATGGCCTCCCCGGTGAGAGGGTCGACGAGCCTAGGCCCGTCCCGTGTGCTGAAGAACCAGTACGCCGTGCCGTCGGCCCGCGCCACCCATCCGAGCTTGTAGAGGGTCGCGGGTACCTCGGCGTGGTAGCTTGTCTTGGAGAAGACGCAGCGGAGCCTGATGACAGAGAAGCGGCGACCAGACGGCGGAGCGACGAGCCAGGGCAAGAAGTCTGGGCGGAGCGATGTCGTCTTGGGCAGCGACTCCCGCCACGAGTTGCAGACGGCGTGGAAGCGGACAAAGTCGGTGGGATCGTGCAGGCGGCCGGAGACGACCGCGAGCAGCTCCGACGGGAGGTCCGCCCACCGTCGCGGCGGCGCGGGCATGTTTAGACGGGTTGAGTTGCTCGATCGGTTTGGTTGTACGTGAGAAATATCGATCCGGGCGTGGCTGCTAGGGTTTCTAATGATGCATTGCTGCATGCACGCAGATGCTGGCCGTTGAAATTTTTTCTTGACATGCTGTCCGTTGATGTTTGGATATCGATGGATCTGCTGCGCCGTGAGAAAAATCTAAGACTCGCACGCGGCGGCCACGGTTTTCTAATCTAACGTGCCCGTGAATGTCAAAAAAAAAAAATCTAACGTGCCCGTGTACGCATCCAGATGCAACATGCATGTGATGCGTGGGTGGAGCAGAACATATGCGGCTAATACAAAATCGACGTCACGTAACGTTTTCATATTTTCCTCCCGAAGACATCTAGCTTTCCGCGGCCAGGGACTCTCGCTCCACCGCCGTTCTCCGGCGGCTCCTCTCCGTGGACGACCTCGGTCGTCGGTAGTGAGGGGTGTCGTTGGATTCATGCGTGTTGATAGTTTTAGGCCAAAGTAGCTTAGTTTTTTAAGTAGTTCATCGTCTTGACTTCGGCGGCAGCGATATCGGCGCTGAATAAATTTTTTTCAGATCCTACTTCGATGAGACGATTGGTCCTATTGTTGTGGATGAATTTGGAATCCAGTCTGTTCAAGTAACGATGGTGTGGCGGCGGCGGCATCCTCGTGGTGGACATGTGTCCTCGGGCTCCGCTGTTGCGACGGCGTCTACTCCAGTGTCAGCGCAGAGCTTGAGAGGTAGTCCAAGAGCGGATGCAAATTGTGGTCTGCATCGATGACATTTGAAAGACAGAACATGTGTTGGGTTCGTGGTTGATGGATGGCAGGTGTCATTTCCTCCTTCGGCGTCTTAGTTGTGGTGGAGTGTCAGATCTGGAGTTCGATGGCGTGTTCGGGGTGTTGCCCCGGTCTGATTCTTTGAACGACAATGACGTCACTTTTGGGGAGCCACCTTGAAGGTCCACAAAGTTGCACATCAGTGATGGAGTCACGTCGAACTCGCGTGAGGAGGTGATTTGCCATTCTATTCTTTGGTGGCTGCCGTGGTGGTGCCGGAGACAGGTGATGGACGTTGGTGTCAAACTCAGAGATATTCTGCTACCTTTTTAGTTTTGTCATGTTGGTACTTACGTGACTTGTACTTTGATCTTTATCATACGAATGAGACACG
This sequence comes from Triticum dicoccoides, assembly GCF_002162155.2. Taxonomy (NCBI): domain Eukaryota; kingdom Viridiplantae; phylum Streptophyta; class Magnoliopsida; order Poales; family Poaceae; genus Triticum; species Triticum dicoccoides. The sequence continues at coordinate 622,888,253 of NC_041390.1, read as the reverse complement.
TATTGTCATGCAAAAAAAAAACATATGCTACTAAAATATATATGATTTTTTAAGACAGCTCATACTTACGTACATACACTCACATTATGAATGTACGCACTATTGTACCTCTATGAGCATCTTCAAAAGACTGAGTCGGTACATCATCTTAAGATTGACCAAGATGTTATAGATCCCTTTATATGTTTCCTCACACTAAACCCACATCGCGGAAGACATAAAATAAATGCAGGAAAATACAAGCATTGATATTAAGTCCAGGACTTGAACTCTAGTGGAATACCACTGTCCTAACCATCCAACTATAGGTTGATTCGCCACAAATTATGTATGTTGAGATATATATAAATGCCCCCTTATAACCAAAACCAAGGAAAATTATTCGAAACAGCCGGATGTAAACAGCTGCGCGAGCGACCGCCTCGCCTGTCGTCTGATCCTTCTCGATCATATGGTGCGTGGCAACAGTACCTGTCTGACGCGTGAAGGTGACTCTCTAGCTAGAAACATCCCGCACCGCACGAAGCCTTATCCATAAAAAATGCTAGACATACAAAGATTTACAGCCTTTTACAGGCTCTTTTCATCTAACAATCAATCACAAATCTCTTCCCCCCGCCCCTAATTTTCAGGGAGGTGGGCCGTTCCGCTCACCTGTTGGCCAATGAAGACTAACTCACTCTGTAAAAGCCTGTAAACTGTTTGTATGTGTAGCATTGCCGCTTATCCATCGCCCACCACTCCACCCAAAATTCCAAATCCCACATTGTGCTCTCTCTTTCTTACCTCCGGCGAGCAACCAACTCAATCCATGCGACACCTCGTGTCTATGCTGCTATGAATGGATGCCTTTGGTGCTGCGACCCTGTCGAGAATCAATGCTGTGAGCGGACTCCTCTAATGCCATGGACCGGCGAGATCTATTGCTACGAGACGGCACCGCCGGTGCAACGGCACGTTGTTGCGACGCCATGCTGCAAGGTGACAGGGGAGGCGGCCATTAGTGTTGTGACGCCATGGTACAACCGATGTTATCAGTGCCAGTCGCAAGTGATGCGTGGCGCCGCTACTCTGTGGGGATGCTGCAAGGCCATGCTGCGATCATGCGATGAGCCGTCGGCCGAGCAGTTACTGCTGCAAGGGATTGTCGGCGATAAGCGGAGGTGATGCGGCGAGTGGGGTGGGCAGAGCTGCTGCTACCACGGCCGTCGGGATGCTGCGTGGCGACCGTCGGCGTTGATGATGATGCGATGCTGCGAGGCCGTTAGAGTTTCTATAGCGGGCGGCGTTGCCGCGAGCCAATACTACGAGGCCGCCGGAGTTGCTTCAACAAGGGCGTTGCCGCGAGCCGATGCTGCAAGCTGGTCCGAGTTGCTTCAGTGGGCTGCATTGCAATGAGCCAATGATGTGAGGCCCTCGTAGTTGTTTTGACGGGCGGTGTTGCTGCGAGCACAGCGTTGCTGGTGGTTGATGTCGCTGACGTTGCAACTGCTGAGCATTTCATGAGCCGCAACCAGTACTGCAACCACACAACTCGCTCGCGCCGCAGCCGTGGCTTGTGGTACAACAGGGTGGTCGCAGCAGCCATTGATACTGTAACCCGATTAAGTAGGTCGTGAGACCAGTGGCGGAGCTTGGCAAGATCCTT
>NC_041390.1:622865319-622886394 GCF_002162155.2 Triticum dicoccoides | reverse complement strand
CAAAAGACTTTATTTCTCCTAATCATCTCCAAAAAAAATCTTTCACATATTTTAACCAGGCTGGGGGGGCATGGCCCCTGCAGCTACCAACGTAGCTCCGCTTGCGTGGGATGGCCAGGGCGACAAGCCATGCTGCGACATAGGCGATGTCGCGAGGGAAAGTTGGAGCTGATGCAACGATGGTAGCCGGTGATGTGCTGCAGGGATCATGCCGGCGAGCACAACGGCGATGCTAGTGTACAACAAGAGTTCACATGAGAGGGGAGGGTTTGTGCTGCGAGGAAGAGGGCGATGGTATTGCCTGTTGCGTGCGTGAGAACGGCAACGTGCTGGAGTTGAAAGAAGCGATTTAACAGTCAGCCGCGGGATCATCAGATGGCTTAGGAGGCAGTTATTCTTTCGGCTCGTACAGCCGGATGGCGCTTAGCAGCCGCCTATATCTAATGTAAGTCTTTTTTTTGACATTGTCGTAGAATCTAAAAACGCCGGCCAATAAAGTAACACCCCCCTCTCCCCAAAACCGCGCCACGAAGGATGACCAGTTGTAGGTCAATATTCGGGACCTTCCGTCACTGCCAATTAGTGCCCCCACCCCTCCTCTGTCCGAAACTATGCCATGAGGATGACCAATTTTTATGATTGTTTCGTTGGCAACAATGGATTCAGATGGTTCATCGGACGTGTATGGACCCACATAGGTAGATGGGATAATTCAACATGAGTTCTTCGATTCATCGGATTTGGATGATGAAGTTGAGATGACCATGAGCATCCAACAGGAAATGAACCGGGGGTATCACATTCTGAACTTCAAGGGCTCGATCAAAGGGATAAGAGTTCTTAACCGTGATAGGGTCTCTGGAGCACGGCTACTCTACAATGACTACTTTGCTCCCGACCCAACTTTCCCTGATGGACCTTGGTATCGTCGACGGCTCCGTATGCGCAAACCATTGTTTTTGCGCATGGTGAAGAGAGTGGAGGCAACTAAAGAGAGTGGAGGCAACTAAGAAGGATGTGAAGAGGGCATTTAGAGTGTTAAAAACTCATTGGGAAATTGTTTGTGGAGTTGTAATGATATGGGAATGGAGACTTTGTGGCAGGTGATGACATGTTGTGTCATTTTGGCAAATATTATTGTCGAGGACGAGGATGATGGGGTAGCTAACCAATGGTTTTGACATGTGTGGAGAACAAGTCCACATCTCGAAACAATAAGATGCAGATCGACTTATGAATTTTTTACAGATGCATCATAATATTTGAGATCATCAAGTGCACGCGAAGCTACTCTGTGATCTCGTGGAGCATATGTGGACACATAATGAAAACCAAAGAGTTAATTTTTGAATTGTGCATTTAAAATAAATTTTATGTTTGAACTATATATTTTCACTACTTTTTTTTGCGGGTGGTATTTTCACTACCGACAAATGTTATTTACGTGTGACATTCACACGTGACATGTATAATGGATATGCATGAATTTGAGGGTTCAGATTTAGGGTACGTGGGTGCCGGACATGACATATGAGAGGTTGTCCGGCGCCGTCCGCGGGCGTATAGACGGCCGGATTTCCAAAGTCTGGTTGTAGATGTTATACCCCATAGAGGATACGATCCACTGGTTTCAGATTTAGGAGCGGTGTTGTTGACTAATTCATTTGAACATGTGCTTAGAAGAGATGGCTTGCTATGCAGCTTTCGTGTAGTGTGGTGCAACAATACAGATACGTAATGCCCGTGTGTCTTGGGTGTCTTGGATGTGAATGTACTCCGGTCCGGTTTGAGAAATATCAGCCTTGTGTTGTTATTATTCAGAAGGTAATACGTAGGTTGTGATCAGGTTTATGCAAAAGGACACTGCTATCAAATACCACTGCAGTCAACAAAAGCAAAAGACTCGAGGATACATAATTGCATATACATTGAGACTAGGGGAAGCCACGACACCGAGCTAGTTCACGCATGCAAACTGGACCTAAACAGAACACGCAACCTAACGGAGACAAACATGCACGGACTTGGGACTGGCTAGAGCAAGTGCATCATCCATGGTCCGCCGGCACCTCCGGCTCAACTCAGCGGCGCTCTGCCCGCGTCTACAGGCGCCGTTGGGGGCAGGCGGGCGCGAAGTGCCCCGGCTCACCGCAGAATTGGCAGGCGTCGTAGCCCCTAAACGCGACGTATGGGTCGTCGTGGCCTCCGGTGCGTGTGGGGCAGTCCCTGGGCCGGTGCCCCAGCTTGCCGCAGGTCCCGCACCGGATGTCGGCAGTCTCCGTGGTGGCGCAGTCTTCGTCCGCGTGGCCGGCGCCACCACAGACGCCGCAGCGGGTGGCGCTGGCCGAGTCGAAGCCGGCGGGGGTGGTGCAGAGGGCCTCGAAGTGGCCGTTGCCCCCGCAGCGCGAGCACGGCGAGACGGCGCAGTGATTCCTTCGGTGGGTGTCGGAGCCGCAGGCCGAGCACTGGACGGACGACATGGGTGAGTGCGAGGAGGATGGAGGCGGTGGAACGGAGGTGAAGGTTTCAGGAAAGCTGTGCAGTTGAGCTGATCGAGGAGGAAGGAAGAGTGTTATGTTCAGTCGAGTGGGTTCCCTTTTTATGCTCCTCGCGAAGGCCATGGATAGGGTCTCCTTCCTTCAATAATGCGGCGCAGCCAACGGGGTCCTGTCGCGGTAGCGATGCACGACGTGGCTAGGCAGAGTACAGGAGATCAGAAAGCAGTCTGGGCCAAGAACTCAAGACTGCATATCATATGTACTGGGTACAATACAAGCACACATGCATGCATGATATCTTGGCTGTCGTCACCAGATCAAGCCCTTCGATTGACCATGTCATGGTTTTCTGCCGTTCTGTGTTGCGCGTACGTACCGTACCGGCGACCTCACCATCAAAATCCATCAACTGCAATTTTCTCTTAATTTCATTCCATGCATGCGTACATTTGTTTGTTGCCATACTATTGTTTTTTCCACACGTCTCCTGTGGACTGCAGCGAGTGAGGCTCAATGATGTTATTATAATTTTTAAACTTCTTGCTATGTGGATGAATCAACCTTCTTGCATGTTTTTGAAACTTGCGTTGTGCCTCATGTCATGTGTTAGCAATCAGAGTAACCGACGCTGCAGCGAGTGGTGCTGGTGAAGTCAAAGCCGGCGGGGGTGGTGCAGAGGGCCTCCAAGTGGCCGGTGCCCCAGCAGCGGGAGCACGGCGAGGCGGGGCACTTGTTCCTCCGGTGAGTGGTGGCGCCGCAGGCGGAGCATAGGTAGGACGACATGGGTGAGGATGACGAGGTTAGCCGGGTGGCGGGAGGGAAGCTAGGCAGGAGGTGAGGAACGAAAAAGTTAAGAGCATCTCCAGCCGCGTCCCCAACAAGGCCCCCCAGGCGATATTTCGGCCGCCGGCGCTGAAAAATCGGTCCAGTCGCGCCCCCAAAGGCCCTTTTTTCGCCGGCTGGGGCTGAAATTGGCGCCCGGCAGACCCAGGCCGAACCCGGCGCGCTTGGGGGCGCCGGCCGAATCGTTTTTGGCGCGAAAGTCGGCGGGCCCTCCTTGGCAGCGACTCGGCTCTTCTCGCCACTTCCTCGTCCTCATCGCCTCAGTTCTCGCGGCGAATCAATGCCAAAGCTGCCGCGCGCTGCCGCGCCGGTCAGCCTCCTCCTATGATGCCTCACAGGCGGCGCAGTGAAGACCGGACAACGCGCGTCCCTCGCCCGCCACGCGTAACTCGGCGGCCACGCGTACGCGCGGCACCTCCGCCAATATTAGTCGCCCCCCAGCGCGCCGGTGACGCACAGACTCTCCACCGCCGACGCCCCGTTCCTCCCCCGTCCCTCCCTCTCCTCTCGCCGTTCTAGTTCAACCATGGCCGAGCGCTCCCCAGGCGACGGCGCGGCGGCGAACAGCTTCGGCCCCCGCCACCTCCACGAGGACGAAGCTCGGCTCCTCTATGAAGCCGAGTACCCGGTCCCGCCGAACATGCGGGTGCCCGGGGCTTGGAGGATCAGCGCCGGCGGGGTCCCGGTGCCACCACCGCCCACCAGAGCGGCGTAGCGTGCGGAGATCGCGCGTATCCGCGCCTCTCTGCCGCAGGCGGCGAGGGAAGGCCCACGGTACGACCCCGACAGCCCGCTGTGGGAGCCCTACTTCCGCCGCTGCCACGCCGAGCAGCTCGAGGCCACCAACGGCGTCGTGCCCTCCGGGAGGCTCAACTCCGAAGGCCGCCGCCGATGGTGGGGCGTGCCAGGCCGCACTCTGGAGGCCGTCCTCGAGTACATCGATGGCGGCAACACGCCTAGGTTGGAGTACCCCGCTCCCCCGTCCTTCTCCCGCCGGTGTGGGAGCTCGTGGACGCCGAGGCGCATGGACCCGGGGGCGTCCTCCTCCTCGTCCGGCCGCTCGACCGGCTCTCCCTGCCTCTGCCCCGTCAAGCCGGAGCCCCAGGACACACCGGTTAGCCACCGCACCCGCAGCTCCGGCGTCCGCATCGCCGACTCCTCCCCCACCTCTGGCCGCCTCATCCTCGTCAGGCCGAAGGCGGAGCCCAGCCTCCCCGCTGAGTACGAGGCCATAGTCCGGCGCGGCTTCTCCGATGAGGAGGCCCTAAAGTGGGCGCGGGACGACTACCTCCACGACGAGATGGTCCGGCAGTGCCGAGCCCTGGAGGAGATAGCCGCCCGCAAGCGTGGGCGTGAGGACGAGCACGGCGTGGTGATCCTCGACAGTGACGAGGACGAGGACGCCCCCGGACCGTCCAACCCGCCGCGCCAACCTGGGGAGGGGTGTAGCAGGGACGGCGGCCGCGGAGGAGGGGACGACGACAATGACGGCGGCGGCGGCGACTACATGCAGTTCTACAGGCTCCTCGGCATGTAGAGCTTCAAGGGCGTCGAGCGGTGAGGGCGACGGCGGGCCTAGTAGCGTTTTTTTCCTTTTTTATAAAATATTTTAAATATGTATGAACTCGCCGAAGTTTGAATGAATTTGCACCTAGTTTGTGGCTTTAAAATAAATCGTGGGCGCCGCGACTGGGGGGCATCACGCCCCCAGCACGCGGTTTTCGCCGGTGCGCCTCCAGGGGCGATTTTTAGCGCCTCGTGGGGGCCAACGTCTAGAGATGCTCTAAGCTCGTTATGCAGACGAAGCTGTTGTGTTTAGTCGGGCGGGAAGACTATGAGAGTTTAGTACCTGGAGAGAGATCAAGCCAAGGACAAAACAAATCAATCCGTGCACTGCACTGTGCACATGGTAGCAACGTGGAGATGAACAAGCTAGAAAATCTTTAGTCAGAAGTCAAAATTGCATATCATATCTTGGCGATCGTCACGAGATCAAATCACTTGACGCACCATTGTCCTGGTGAACCCACAATGTAGCAGGCGCCAAAGAAAGACGCGAGGCCGAAAGGAATCAGAAAAGAAGTCAGCGAGCCACACTGGCTGCGCGCTCACACACAGGCGGTACGTACGTGCATGCATGCATGTGATAGTCTGTTAGATGCTCCAGTTGGCCGGTGGAGTGGTGTGGTGTGGCATGGGCTCACGCGGTGCATGCGTTGTGTTGTGTAGCATGTGATGGATCGATGCGAGCAGACCGCAAGCAAGCTGCAGGAGGAACAGCGAACCATCACAAGTTATTTCTTTTTTTCGATTTAGCTGCCACCGCTCGCGTCGTCCGATCCTATAATTTGCCGGGGATTTCCTTTTATTATTTGTTTCTTTTCTATTTTATTACTTTTATATGTCCTATATTTCGTTAGTGTCGGATAAACAAATTTTCAGCAAAATAGACGTGAAGTTTTTGTTCATGAAATATTTGAAAATTTTAGTTGCCCAACTAAAAACCATTCATCATGAATGCGAAGGAGGTAGCAAGGATACATTCCTTCGCTATGGCGGAGGCGAAGTGGAGGGAGCCGGGTGGAGGCCCTGGCCTAGCACGGCACTGCCGCCAACCTTGGTTGGAGAAGCCATCTCGATCCGGTCAATTGGATCTGCACGCACCTGCCCCTACCTGCCATACCAATTCCAACTATCGGTGTTTTTCCGGCCAACAATGTAGTAGAGAGAAGACAAATTTATTCGAGGGGGTGCAAGCGGCGGATCGATATGGCAAGGCATGGGACAGATGATCTATGCAGGTCCGGGCCCTCCGATCGAGAAGAATTGGATCCTCATGTCTTTTTTTTGCGGGTCGGATCCTCATGTCTTTGATGGTTGTATTGCTCGAGTACTCACCTGCACTCGGGAGAATCGATGGGAAGATCTATTCTTTGGTTACTAGTATGTATGCACGTTTTAACATTATTATGGGGTGGTTTTTGGTTTAAAAAAACATACACTTGCCAATAGATTCAAGGCAAAATTAATGAAAATATCGTTTATGTACGGATGCAGAAAGAAAATACATTACAAAAAAGTAGGAATTAATATATGTAATCCCCATAATTTGTTAAGAAAGAAAATAATTCATAAAATTGCTTGCCGAAATGTTTTATATTGTGGGATGGAGAGAGTATAACTTTACTGTATATTTCCTATCTGAAAACAACTTTTCATGGGCTCAACACGTCCTCAAACTACAACATGGGCCAAGAGGAATCAATATGGGCCACTTATTTTGAGAAGGATGAGGCGATCGTTCTGGAACATTGTGGATGGAGCAGCGGTGTACTGTTCATTGCGAATCCCACTCATTTCAGCAGTTGGATTTAGCACACGAATGGCTAGGATTGATGATCATGCCCAATTCAAAACTGGTACACTATAAGTAGTATACATACAAGCTCCCGGCCTTGGTATAGAGAAAGAAGATGGGGGTAGGTGAAAACCCTAGCCCTAGAGTGATCTGGAATGTCTCCCCTGCCGGACCCTCCCTAGCTCGCCTTTATACTGGCTCGGGCTTGGTTAGATTACTCAGGTCGGATGGAGGTGGGCTTGCTCCGCTATCCTGGCTTGGTTATGGTGGCACGTCCTTGCACTTGGACTTCTAGGCTTCGTCGGTTAACAAGGTTCCTAGCCAGGGCCCCAACATGCATTGTTGTCGCTGCCCAAAGTCCATCAGTTCCCGGCTCTCGAAACACTTCGAATAGAAAAGAAAGAAAAGGTGTAATTCCATGAAAGAAATCTAGATTTTCACACAAGACACGTGAAGGATATGTAGATTCAATTCAACCATGCAATGCAAGCGATACATATAACAGTTCCACGCATCTCAAGTTGTCAACTCGATCGATCTAAAGACTCCAGCTAACACACGCACACACAAGGATGCATGCATAATTTGATAGAGATTCAGACTAGCGCAAACTGCTGGACCTAAACAGAACGCGCAACGTCGCAGCCTAACGGCCGGAGGCGACAAACATGCTCGGACTTCCGACTGGCTACTTGGCTAGAGCAGTGCATCGTCCGGCGACACCTCCGGCGACACTCAGCGGCTCTCTAGTCTCTACTTGTCTACTGGCGCCATTGGGGGCAGGCGGGCAGGAAGTGGCCCGCCTCGCCGCAGAAGGCGCAGGCGTCGTACCCCCTCCACGCGGCGTACCGGTCGCCGGGGCCGCCGGTGCGCGTGGGGCAGTCCCTGGGCCTGTGCCCCAGCTTGCCGCAGGTCTCGCATCGGATGTCGGCGGTCTTTGTGGTGGCACAGTCCTCGTCCGCGTGGCCCGCGCCGCTGCAGACGCTGCAGCGAGCTGCGCCGGCGGGGTCGAAGCCGGCGGGGGTGGTGCAGAGGGCCTCGAAGTGGCCATTGCCCCCGCAGCGTGAGCATGGCGAGGCGGCGCAGTGGTTCCTGCGGTGGGTGCGGGAGCCGCAGGCCGAGCACAGGTAGGAGGACGATATGAGGGAGGGCTGGTGGTTGTGGCTGGAAAGCTAGCTACGGACATGGAGAGGAGCTGAATAGATCGATCCTTTGGGTCTGTTGAGTTTATATATAGCGGTCTAGCCACCGACGCTGCAACTAACTCGACACCAAAGATAATGCTGCGACTTGGCAACTCTTGCGTTAACATTTATACTGATCACTCCATGTTCCGGCGGGAGCCCCTGACGCAAGCTGACAACTCTTTTTTTCAAAGGGAATGCCCTAGGGCGCACTTTATTAAACTCAAACCACTGTTACATCAAAGATAATGTCTGCAATGATAATACTAGCTAGGTGGATCACCTTCCCAGCATATGACAGTTTTGGAATCATAAACATATCTAGCCAAATTATGTGCGACCCTATTTGCATCCCTAGGACAGTGTTCGAAGCTTATTGCACCTATTCTTCTCACCTTCTCGAAACAATATGCAACTATTGCCGTATATGAAGTCCATACGTCAATGATACCAATACTGGCTCGGATCAACTCTAGAGAATCTGATTCCATTATCACTGTTGTACATCCAAGATCTTCTAGTAAGCCCAGCCCCTTATGCATTGCTAATGCTTCAGCCGTGGTAGCATCAAGTATATTATTCAGAATCCAGGACCCCCCGCTACCGCTTCTCGCTTATGGTTTCTAAGTACTGCCGTTGCTGAGCCTGATCCATCATCAAAAAAAGCTGCATCCACATTCATTTTGTATGTACTCCCTTCGTTTCAAAATATAAATCTTTTTATTAAAGATTCTAATATGGAGTATATACGGACCGAAATTAATGAACCTACACTTTAAAATAAGTCTATATACATTCATATGTAGTTTTTATTGAAATCCTTAAAGAGTCTTATATTTAGAAACGGAGGGAGTACATTGCATGGGTTTGGACAATGGGATCTTATGCGAGTGTTTGTCAACTACCGCTGCAAAGGCAGTTCTTACTGGAGTATTAATTATTCTTCCCTTCACTATCTCACGTCTTTGCCACCAGATGTACCATGCTCCAACCACTACTGATTCTGCAACAACCAGACGCAACATATTCGGATTTGTCATGGGCTTTTGGCGCAATATCTCATCTAAAACAACAATACCATGCTCGCCACCCCTCCTTTGCACTTCTGCATGTAAACATCTTGTGTCGTAGACTCGTAGGTCTTCTGAGCAAATTGGGCACTGAGGAGATACTTTAATGTGTCCAAGCAAAATCGAGGGCTTGAGCGATGATCTCATGGAGACCCAGACCTCACCACTCTTAATTAGAGCTTTACATGCACCTCTAACCCCACGCACCTCCAAGACACGGGTGAGACGCCTAGCCAGCCGCCGCCTACCCAAAAAACTAGGGTTTTTCTGCCTCCCGCCGGCACCGGTGTCGGTCCGCCCCGTCTACCCGGGCCTTAGGGCCATGGGGATGGAGTGGATCCCGGCCCTTGCCGGTGGGAGGGCTCCGTTTTTAGATCCTTTTTCAAGATTTGTTAGGGTTTGTGTCCTACTCAGGAAGGCAAGACGGTGGCGACTTCCTGAAGATGGAATAAAGGTCTCCCCGCCTAGTCCCTGTTCCGGTGATGCCTCTAGCATCATCGGTAGGCATGCGGAGGTGTGTCTCCGGTGGGTCTGTCTCTGGTGGATTTGCTCGGATCTGTTTGTCGTTCGTCTTTGTTCGTGTGTCTTCAGGTTGGATCCTTCTTATCTACACTCTTCATCGGCAGTGGTTGCTGTTCTGGTGCTTTGGTTCTACGGGGTCTTAGCACGACGACTTCCCGACTGTCTACTACAACAAGGTTTGCCCAGCTCCGGCGAGGGAGGGACGATGACAGTGGCGCGCCTTCGGCTCGCTTCAGTGCTTGTAGTTCTTGCTAGGTGGTCTACGGATCTGGATGTAATTTTTATTATTTCTAGTGTTCGTTGTACTACCATGATTGAAGATGAGTAGATAGGAAATTTATCCCAAAAAAAAGAGCATAGACACAACGAAATCACTAATTAAGGAGTACTCGTTGCAAAGAACACTCCACTTCCCCAGATCGCGACAAGTGGCGCACATGCAGCGCGCCACTTGTCGCAACCTGTGAGTTTTCCTTTTTTTCGTAGATCCGTTTATTCAAAACGTTTTATCTCTTAAACCGTGCGTCCAAATCTCGAACCGTTTTCACCATTGGATTCCTCGCGTCGAGATCTTTAAAACTAGATCCCATGTTGATAGGTTTTGACGAACTTTTTTTTTTCACGAAAAAAACCGGGCAAAAAAACCGAACCGGGAGCACGGTTTTTTTCCCTTTCCGAAAGAGGCACACCCGTACCTCTCGCGAAATCACAACCGTGCCTCTTGTGGAAGCAAAATGGTGACTCTTGTGGAAGGAAAAAAAAACAGAAAACACGTTTTTTTCTGTTTCCGAGAGACATGGCCGTGACTCTCGCGAAAGCACAACCGTGCCTCTCGCGAAAGCAAAACCGTGACTCTCACGAAAGAAAAAAAAATCAAAAAATGTGTTTTGTTTTTCCCTTTCCGAGAGGCACGGACGTGACTCTCGCGAAAGCACAACCGTGCCTCTCGCGGAAGCGAAATCGCGAGTCTCGCGGAAAAAAAACAGAAAACAAGTTTTTTTTTCGTTTCCAAAAGGCACGCTCGTGACTCTCGCTAAAGCACAACCGTGCCTCTCGCGGAAGAAAAACCGTGACTTTCGCGAAAGGAAAAAAACACGTTTTTTCGCGCAAATTTTTTTTTCAATTTTTTTTCGAAAAGCTAAGAAAGACAGGGGAAAACCAAAACGTCGAAAACCCCCAGAAAAAACCCGTTTAAAGAGCCGAAAACGCGTGCGGAAAAATAAAAAAACAAAATCCAAAGAGAGCGTCCAGAGCGTGACACCCGAAGGAGCGCTCTTTAACTAGTTGCTCCCCAGACACCAACTCCAAATCTTCACGATAAAAATATAGAAACAAAATTGAAGAAGAAAAGGCTTCTTGGGCCAAAGCCCGTTAAAGGAGACACGGAGTACCGATCGATAACGAGTTCTTATTCGATATCTAAACAAGCTATATATAATGGGAGTACCTAGAACTCATCTAGATGAGATATAATTTGGTCTCATTCATTTTGAAAACAAAAACAAATACAATCCACGTCAACACACACGTATCTTATAGCACCACATCTAATGGCAATAAAAGGTGAATGAGACCAAACTATATCTCATCTAGATGAGTTCTAGCAAAACTGATATATAATTGCGGGAATTGAAGAGATCGATCGAGGTTTGGAGGAACGTATCCACGCAATGCAACCATTGATGCCGATGACAATGGAGTCATGGCGATTAGCGAGGTCGGCCGAGACCACCGGCCTCGACTACGACGAGGACCACGTCCTGCGCGCCACGGACCTGCGCTTCTCCCTCGGGGGCCGCCGCATGTTCCCCGTCCGCCTCCGCCCGGACCCGGAGGAACCCCGCCGTCTTCTCGCCGCCGTGGACTCCGCGCTCGCGCGCCGCAGCGACGACAACGTGGAGGCCCTCGAGATCTCCTTCGTCTACCGCGACTGCCACGACGAGTGCATCTTCATGGAGTCACGGGGTAAAGCCGGGTCCCTTTTCGAGTACCTCACGAGGCACGAGCACGCCGCCGACGTCACGTCCGCGCACCTCGCCCGCTGGCTGCGCTTCGTCGAGCGCCGCGTCACTGGCAGCTTCACGCTCGCCGTGCCCACGGTGCCTCCGAGCAAGTCCGTAGATGAGGGCGGCGATGGGGACGATGCACACGTGAGGGAGTTGGTCGCCGAGCTGCCCGCCTCGGCGAGAGCAGCGACGATGAGCCTGGCCCTGGGCAACGCCACCCTGAAGGTCCCCGTCGCTGGCGTCGGGGCCTTCCACGCGCTCACGGACCTCGTGCTCAGGGTAGCCAGGATCGAACCCGGCGGCGCGGACGAGCACAACCTCGGCCACATGCTGTCCTCCTCGTGCTGCCCGCGGCTGCGTCGCCTGCAGCTGGAGTACATCGCCGGGATTGCCACGTTCCGCCTGGACGCCGCCGACACTCTCGAGGACCTCCGGCTGGAGAGCCTCCCGGACATGTTGTTGATGGACGTGGACGCGCCGGGCCTCCGCGAGCTTCACGTTTTCCTTCCCGAGGAGGCCGCGGCCACGAGGGTCTCAGCCCCGAGGCTAGAGATGGTGTCCTGCTCCGGCACCTCGGACCACCTACCGCTGGAGCTCGCCGGCGGGGCATCAGCTAACGTGCGTCGTCTGCAAAGCCTCTATCTATGGTCGCATGGCCATCCCCCGGGCCACCCAAAGGGATACATCAATGCTGGCGCCGTGTCGCTGCTGGAGCAATGCTCCGCCGCAGAGAGCCTGAATGTGAACATATCCCCGCCATTCTGCGAGGAGATGGGCAGCGACGAGGTAATGAGCCTCGTGCCGGCGCTCCCCAATGTCACCGACCTGGAGATAGAAATATCCATGTCATCAGGCCACCGCTTTGGCGCAAGCGTCGCCAGGTTCATCCGCCAATGCAGCAACGTCCGACGACTCTCTGTTGATGTCCAAGACACGGTAGGCTCATCACATCACGTCCGTCGACTGCAAAATTAAGCACTGATAACTACTCCCTCCATCCGAAAAAGCTTGTCCCAAGCTTGTGTCTCAAATGGAACTTGATATTAGATAAATCCATTTGAGGGACAAACTTTTCCGGACGGAGGGAGTAGCTAATGGTGGTCTTTTCTTAGGGGAGCTAATCATATTGTTTTTGTTGTTTGATCCATGCAGTACTACACACTGTGCACCGACCATGGATGCTTCTGCGGCTCAGATTGCGAGGGGAATGTGGAGATGTCGCTGCCACACCTCAAAGAAGCCAAGGTCTCCGGCTTGCGCCCGGTGGAGGATCACATGAACCTGGTGCGACGGCTGGTGACGAGCGCGCCAATGCTAGAGTGGATGATCGTAGAGTTTGAGTCGTAGTCACAGCCTTGGAAGAAGGATAGAGGCTATAGGGCTGTTGTCAAGGATGACCTCCCAGCCTGCGATGGAGCCCACTGGACTCCCAGTGACGACGATGGGCTGTGCTATGAGTGGACGCCGGAGAAGCCGGGTGGTGAAGCAATTGAAGAAGTGGCTTTGGAAGCTCGCTTAAGTAAACTTGACATATAACTCCCACAAAATAGATCATCTCCAAATTTAGACTTTGTTTGCGGCTGCTGAATTGTTCAGCGTTGTGTTTATTTTATAGACAAAAATATTAACATATACAATAAAAAGTAATACCATTAGATTTATTATTGAATATACTTTTAAATCATATATATTTGCTATTGTAAATGTTAAGTTTTTCTATAAATTTGATCAAGGAGTTTGACTTCAGTCAAATTTAATATGCAGAGTAAATAAAAACGAAGGGAGTATTTTATACTGCTGAAAATTGAGCATGAATGGATGGAGAAGGTTCTGGCGCAAGATGCACGGCGATGAGTATGGATGGGTCCGAGCAGTATGGCGCATACATGGAGGGCGTCCAGATGCCCGCAAACCTCCTACAGGACCGTTGAGTATGAGTATGGTTTGTAAGAATTCGGACGCCCACAAACATTTCAAGGAAGGAAGGCTCAAAGTGTCCGGACCTTACTGTCTGGACGTTTACGGACGGTTTTATGTAGATGCCCTCAGTTATAGTACTAATTGTATGGTCCTACTGATTTATTTTCTTTACAAAAGGACACGTGTAACCTTTGATTTTGACAAAAATACACACTTAGCCTGTTGATCAGGGGCCATTTCTTAAAAGAACAAAGGTTATGGACGTGTAGTTAAACTACACATGAGCTCAAATGCTCTTAGTGTGAACAGTAAAATAAAATAAATAAATAAAAAATAAAAAATCATTAATCTTTTTTTGTGTGGCATACTTTAAGAAATGTTTGTTGTGCATGTAAAATTTCATTATGAAATCACATTGGTGGAAGGTATTGTAAAAAAAATGATGCTCATCATCGGTGGGCGTGTGGAGGTGTGTCTCCGTCAGATCTGTCCTTGGTGGATTTGCTTGGATCTGGTCGTAGTCCGTATACGTTCCGTGTGTTCAGGTTGGATCCTTCTGATCTACGTTACTCTTCAACAGCGGCAGTTGATGTTCTGGTTCGCTGGCCCTATGGGTCTTAGCATGACGACTTCCCGACTATCTACTATAACAAGTTTTGCTCGGCTCCGGCGAGGGAGGGGCGATGACGGCGGCGTGCCTTCGGCTCGCATGAGTGCTTGTAGTCGTCGCTAGGTGGTCTACGGATCCGGATGTAATTTTTAGAGTGAATTCCGGTTTTACCCTTTATTTTGACATTTTTGGCACTAATTACCCTATTTAGCGAGATTCCATCCATTTTACCCCATTTAGTTAAAGTGTTGCCACAATTTATCCTGTTTAAAATTTTATGAGCATTCTGACCGGTGGGTCATAATTGACCGGTGGTTTTTCTTGCTTATTTTCTCACTGCTGAACCGGGCCGCGCAGGACACATATTCTCCCGACCGGCTCGGCACGATGGAGGTCGCTCACATCACATCCAACACACAACGCCCGAGTCATCCGAGCGCCACACTGGACTCCAGTCACTTCTAGCTTGTGTTGCGTGCCCCAATCGAATGCACCGCATGTCCAGGCTTCCGGAGGCTCGCTCAAACCTAGGGTTAGGTATTGTCAGACATCAGCGACGGCGACACCGGCAGCGGTGGCGGTGGGTGTTGAGGGGCCGGCCGTGCGATTTCATACCTCGATGAGAAGGACCGTATGGGCCGTGAGATCAAGGTAGGAAACGACCCCGTGGATTCCGATGGCTCCATCAAGCTCACCGACATCGGGCTGGGCACGTCCATGTACGTGACCCGCTGCATTGAGTTCTTCTTCTTACTTTGGCGACATAGTAGGGACCCCATTGTTGGTTTTGAAATGCTAGATCGATTCACCAGGACCAACCGTGCAAACTAGCTAGACAAGGAAGCTAGCATAGGTGGATCGATGAACAGTGCCACATCCAAAACAATAAGGTGTGCATCAAGGGACGTCCCTCATGCTGTCCACGTCAGCATGGATGTTACTGTTTGAGATAGCCAATTGGAGAGAGGGTTGATGTCTGGCATGTCCACGTCACCGAAAAAGATCGATGTAGCGTATTGAGTGGCCCGACGCCTCTCGTTTGCTTCATCGAGAAGGGAGAGAGAGAAAAACAGAAGCCGCCTCGAGCCCCCACCCCTTTCTCCTTTCCTCTCCCATGACACGCAACCTCTCCTTCCTCTTCTTCCCCCGATCTGGTCGTTCCAATTCTCAGAGGCAGCCAGCGGATGGGAAGGCCGGGCGGAAGAGAAGGATGAGGGGACGCGGCTGCGAGTACGCTGCCGGCCGTTCGGATTGGGTCGGAAGAGAAGTCGGCGGCGGCGACGGTTTCGATCCTTGATCTGCCACCAGCGCCGCCGGAGGGACGGAAGAAAGCATCTGAGGTCAGCCTGATCTCTCTCATCTTCCCATTCCTTCTCCGCCTTGTATCAACGCACGCAGATGGCTGCAGGGGGTGGCGCAGGCCCGGGCTCGGGCAGCCACCATGGCGTTAGATGCCCCGGCGAGGGCCTCTTCCTCGTAGCAAGGCGTGGCCCTGCTCTTCCCCATGGTGCTGATGACAAGGCGGGCGCCGCCGCGAGCTCTCGTTCCGAGGAAGCCGCGGGAGGACGAGTACAAGCCAGACCAGGTCGACGTGCCCCCTGCTACACCTCCTTCTTCTCCCGCGGGTTAGTTGCTGCTGTTGCTGGTGCCGTTCGTGTCCGATTCGATTGGCCTGCCGTTTCCTGCTGTTGCGGGAGGCTGCAAGATTTGTTGGTGAGCTTTTCCTTTTCTTCCTCTTTGGTCCAATAGGTGTTTAGATGTGCTCAGATTTTGGATGTGCTCATATCTAAACAAATTCCTTTGGATGCATTGCTTAATTTGTAGGAGCCAATTTTGAGAAGACTGAATCTACCACGTATCCAAATGGAGCGGTTGCAACCGTTATATACTCGGAATGATGCTTTTATATGTCTGAATTTTCACAAGTATTGCTAAACTTGGACCTAGCGAAGTGGCAAGTGTACTGCTGTAGTTAGCCTACTACTTCAGTTATATGAACCTGCAAATGGCAGGTAAGCTATTTTTATCTTTTGCTATTATGTTCATCCCTTCTTCCAAGACTTACTGATTTAGAGAAGAATAGATATAGTGAAGTGCACTCTATGGTGTGTTTTCTTTTGTTTCCGATTATGCTGCTGCTTGATCTATACCTAAAGGGTACATAGTCCAACTCTGTATTATGAGAAATGCATTTTTTTACTCCGCTTCATAGTAATATGTTTTTCACCAACATATATTGTGATAGGAAAGAGATGTTTCATGAGTTGACAAATAAATTTTGGCACCTGCTGTTCTCACCTCCCGATGCTTTGCATCTGATAAGTATGCCATAGGTTTTAAGGTGACACTTTTGTCATGCAAAGTGGAACTAAAGTAGCAAAAACAGAAATTGTGATTTCTGTATTGCACATCTGCTAAAAAAACTTATGAGTTAAGAAAAGAAAATATGTTGTCGAAAAATTTTAGGGCAACTTACATAAGAATCAAATCCTATATTGATTATAGGTCTTTTTACTATCATGTTTTCCCTTGCATTGTTCTTTTTTGGCTGGAATTTTACCTTTCACTGTTACATACTATCTTTGTTCGCCTTGAGGTACATATTTCTCTTATCTAAAATTCTAGCACAACATTCCAAAGAAATACATTCATTCCTTTTGATTATAAGATCATGCAGAGTTAAAAAATAGTTAGAATATGAGAATAACCTAGGAGTGAGGTTAAAGTACTGATCTCTCAACTTCAACAGTGTAACTTCATCTACCAAATTTCCTTTTGTTTTAATGTCAGACTGGTTAGTTGATTCCTGCGATTTTCTTCTCTAATAAGGACATGGTGACTTATAGTGCAGTGATCCTTGGGCGTATACCAGAGTCCCAAAATATTTATCATTCTTTGAAGCTTTGCAAGGGGGAAGGCTATGACATGGATCAAATTTTGGGAAACAAGCCGTGTGGACTCAAATTAAGTGCGGATGAAACCCTTCGAGGCTCTGACCATAAAGGTGATTTTTTTTAATATACTTTAGTATTGGAAAAGGAATTAGTGAAGGAGGGATACATCATGTTTATTATCTTCTGATTGTCTTCATGATAATTTCCCTGATTGTGGCATAAGACAATAACAGATACTGAAATCCTGGCAACATAGGTGAGACCTGTGTGTTTGTAAGAATATTTTCTTCCCTGTACTAAATAAAAATATTGTTGTAGCTTATCATTAGGTGCACATTATTTATTAAAAAAGTTTTTTTTTCATTTGTGAATGCTCTACCCAGATGCGTTAATGATTATAGGCAAAATGTATTTGCACATAGATACTTTAGCTACACTAAATTAATTTTTTAGATAAATTCTGCTATCAGGTAGGACAGATGGAAAGCAGCATTTTGAAGTGTAATGACATGGTCCTGACTGTGGTAGGATAGATGGGAAGCAGCATTTTCCATCCTCCTGCGCTAGACCAACTTCGTCATTTTCCGGTGAGATGACGCCTCCTTAGTTTGCTTCATGGCTCCATGGACGTGGTCCTGACTGTGGTGGATTTTAGTCTTGTTTCCTTCTTTGCAACGACCGTGCTGCTAACCCTCTTTGCTAACATGTGTTCTGTTTTTGCAGATTGGTGTGAAGTGAGCACACATTTGTTGATCGTTAGTCTACCGCTTGTTTCTTGTTCTCTTCATTACTTCCTTCCTGATGTACCTCTGGTGAGATGTTGTGTCTCCTCATGCTTTTATCCATTCATATGAGTGAATCGATGTTGTTGTTTGACTGGTTTATTGTGTGGATGGGGTGGCGCTCATCAGGTGTTTGTGCTTATGCTCCACCCATGACCTACTTTAAAAATTGTCTTGCCAGGATTTGTAT
This sequence comes from Triticum dicoccoides, assembly GCF_002162155.2. Classification (NCBI taxonomy): domain Eukaryota; kingdom Viridiplantae; phylum Streptophyta; class Magnoliopsida; order Poales; family Poaceae; genus Triticum; species Triticum dicoccoides. The sequence continues at coordinate 622,868,517 of NC_041390.1, read as the reverse complement.
TCATTGCACACCCTGCTTCAGATCCGAGCAGGCACGTTGCATCCTTCCTTTTGCACTGCGAATCTTATTACTTAACCAGATCTGCGTATATCTCGTGTGTTGATCTGCGTCATGGATGGCTGATGAATATTCAATGATGTCTGCTATGTTGTGCACTAAACGTTTCACCTTTTGTTATGGTGTTTTTCCTCGATGAAACTATTGCTCCGAGAACTAAAGTGATGAGGCACTTTTAAGCCCTCAAAATTTAGTTGTATGATATTATCGCTGCACTTTATGTTGTTTTTCCAACCTCAGTTAACTTGCAGTATCGCGACAGTTACTGGAAGATGATGAACAAGTACATAGGATCAGATGTAATGTCAGTTATTATACTTCCAATCATCATCTTTGAGCCGTTCGGAAAATGGCAAAGGTTTTTACTGGTAAGTTCTGGTTTAGAGTTCTAAATTCTTGTACATTTTACCTACCTTGCTTGGCGGATCAATTATGAAAAGTTTGAACCAGCATATCAGTCCTACGTTACTTAGTAGTTTAAGTTATGTCTGTACTTTTGTAATTTCAGATGGACTATTCCCTTAAGTTTCCCTCTATACCATGCTGGAACGTCTAGACCACAAGAGGAACATAAAACATTTTGATGTTAGAGGTTCTCACATCCTGAAGACACAATACTTGTAAGATTCTCATTTCTATAAAAAGACTCGTACTTCAAATCTTTTTAATTAGATATCATACTAAAATTTCAAACATTTTGCTCAACCAGGCCATATGGTGTCAACCAAGAACTTTTTTGCTTTGGCTGTTGAAGATATCACATTTCCTCAATCTATCTACCAGGATGAACTCTTGCATCCTGATAGATAATCTTGCTATTCTGATGTCTGGTCATGCAAACTTCCTTTTTTCTTTGAGATTTAAAAAATAAATTGTGGAACAGGTGGGTGAAAGAAAACATGTTGTACCAGCTACATTTTGCATGGAAAAAGTTGACATATTGTTATCTCTGCTGCTGCTACGATTCCTCCCTGAACTTTCTGATGCTTGCATATCTTGAGCCAAAAATGATATCTGCTACCGCAGTTCTCCTCCATACATTCTTTTCTTTAACTGTTGGCTCTCATTAGTGTCAAACATGTAAACCTGTCACGTTCATTGAGCCCACACCGGCGCATGGTAGAGATAGATAGAGTAGGTTGTTTGAATGCTTATCTCATATTGTAACCTCTCTCTTATCTCTTTCTCTCCAAGATGTAATCTTCCTAGAAGATCTCAACTACCGCAATGTATGCGCTATCAGGGAGGTGCGCCCTTGATCCATATAACATGTAACGCGTCCCTCACATTGAGGTAAGATGCTTCCGCCTAGTCGCACATGGTAATCAAAGCCTCGTCTTCCAATCTCATCTAGGGTTCCAGAAATCCAGTAGCGCTAGCCTCCATGTCTTCCTCCGCCACCTCCCACGCAAGCCTCAATGGCCAGGTTTCGGAGAAACTCTCTCGCACGAACTACGTGCTCTGGCGTACTCAGATCACGCCCCAGCTGAGAGGGGCAGGTCTCTTCGGCTATGCCAATGGCACCATGCCCGAACCCGCGCCCCTTCTTGTCACCAAGGACAAGGATGGGAAGGAGACGTCCGAGCCCAACCCTCTCCACCCTATCTGGGTCAGGGAGGACCAGCAGGTGCTCGGCTACCTCCTCAGCAACCTCTCCAAAGAGGTGCTGATCACGGTGACCGCGATCACCACCGCGCACGGCCTCTGGTCGGCGCTGGCAGGTATGTTCTCGTCGCAATCCTTGAGCCGCGTCGACATCATCCGCACCGCCCCCATCAACGCTCAAAAGGGAAACCAGTCCGTCGCCGCCTACTTCGCCTTCATGCGTGGACTGGCCGATGAACTCGCCGCGGCGGGCAAACCCATCCAGGACGACGAGCTCATCTCCTACATCCTGCACGGGCTGGACATGGACTACCAGCCCCTGGCCTCAGCACTCGACGCCCGCGTCATGCCCGTCACCCTCGACGAGCTCTTCGCCATGCTCAACAACTTCGATCAGCGCGTGGCTCACTTCCAGAACCCCGGCGGCGGCTTCAAGTCATCTGCGAACGCGGCCACCCGCGGGCGTGGTGGCTACTCAGGTCGCCACCGCAGTCCTCCTCGTCCCAAGGGCAAGCAAGGCGGCTCCAACAACGACACCGGCTCCGGTTCACGCTCGGGCCGCCCCAACTCCACCAGCAACAGGGGGCGGCACAGTGGATCTGGCCGGTCTCGTCCCGACGCCGTTCGCTGTCAAATCTGCGGAAAACCTGGCCACACAGCCAAAGACTGTTGGTAACGGTTTGATGAGGACGAGGCGACACCAAAAGACGATGACAAGGTGGCGACGGCTGTTGATGGCTCCTATGGCGTGGATACCAACTGGTATCTCGATAGTGGCGCCACCAACCATCTCACGAGCGAGCTGGAGAAGGTGACCCTCCGTGAGAAATATCATGGGAAGGATCAGATCCATACAGCCAGCGGTGCAGGTATGAGCATACGTCACATAGGTCACTCAGTTATTCATACCCCTTCCCACAAAATTCATCTTCGGAAAATCTTGCATGTTCCTAGTGCCAATAAGAATCTTCTCTCCGTTCATTGCATCACCATTGATAATCATGTTTTCATTGAGTTTCACCCCTCTTTCTTCTTGATTAAGGATCATGCCACGAGGAGAATTCTCTATCGAGGTAGATGCGTTTGAGGGCTTTACCCGTTGATTCCGGAGTTTCGAAGATCAAATAAACAAGCTTGTGGTGCTATCAAGCTCTCGTCCACACGATGGCACGATCGTTTAGGACATGCTTCTTTTTCCTTAGTTGAAAGTTTGCTTAAGAAAAATAAGCTCCGTTTGTTGGTGAGCGCAACATTGAGACTATTTGTGATTCTTGCCAAAGAGCAAAATGTCATCAGTTACCATACCCCATATCAATTAGTGTTTCTACTCAACCTTTGCAATTGATATTTTTTGATGTTTGGGGCCCTGCCCCTAGCTCGGTTGGTAGACACACATATTACGTTAGCTTTATTGATGACTATAGAAAATTCTCGTGGATTTATCTTCTCAAGAAGAGGTCCGAAGTTTTTCAAGTTTTTCAAAACTTCCAAGCACTTGTTGAACGCAAGTTTGACCACAAGATTATTGCCGTCCAA
>NC_041390.1:622790505-622865056 GCF_002162155.2 Triticum dicoccoides | reverse complement strand
GAGAAACTCAACTCCTTTTTCCAAACACTTGGCATATCACATCATGTGTCATGCCCTCATGCTCACCAGCAAAATGGGTCAGCCGAACGTAAGCATAGACACATCGTTGAGGTTGGTCTAGCTCTCCTAGCTGGCGCTTCTATGCCCCTTAAATTCTGGGATGAAGCTTTTCTCACGGCTGTTCATATCATTAATATGCTTCCTAGCCGTGTTATAAATCATGAAACTCCCATAGAACGACTTCTTCATGTCAAACCAGACTACACTTCTTTACGTGTCTTCGGCTGTGCATGTTGGCCAAATCTCCGTCCTTACAACACCAGAAAACTCATGTTTCGCTCTAAACAATGCGTGTTCCTTGGGTATAGTGCTCAACACAAGGGGGTCAAGTGTCTTGATGTCTCCTCCGGTCGTGTCTACATTTCTCGCGATGTAGTCTTTGATGAGACCAAGTTTCCGTTTTCTGACCTCCACCCAAATGCTGGTGCCTTGCTTCTCAAAGAGATTCTTCTTCACCCATCCGCTCTCACTGGCCTTGAATCAAGGGATGATAACTGTGTTGATTCTATGATGACTAACCCGCTCACCACGTTGCATGAGTTATGTGATGATACAGGAGATAGTGCAGATGCATCTGGGAACGGACACTCGAAAGGAATCGGTGAAAATCCTGAAGAAAACGGTGCTACAGCACCATATTTCATGTGCCCTAGCTCGGGGAACAAATCCCCCTCAGGATCGGTGTGTGCAGGGCCGACAGAATCCGCCCCGGGATCCGCGTCTGACGACAGGCCTTGCGGATCAGCCTTGGAGTCAGCGCCCGCCCGCGCCTCGGCTGCGCCCGACCGAGCCGCTCCTGCGCCTGACGCCGCGCCCCTCGCCCCGCACCAATCCCGCTCCACCGCGTGGCCGCCTCCGACTGGCTCGACGCGCTCGCTTTCCGGTCCAACCGGTCTGCTACAAGCGGCACGACCTGCGTCGCCCGACCGATGCGGGCCCAACCACTGCTGGCGCGGACTCCGCTGCTGGTGCCAGGGGGGCCACGGGCAATGATGAGGCCGAATCTTCTGCGCCCGCTGCTTCGCCCGTGCGCGTCGCTGCTTCCTCCCCTGCCACAGAAGATCAGCCGCTGCACACCGCTGCTGTTCCCGAATCCTCCTTGGGATCGGCGCATGCAGAAACTCCTGTATGCAGCACGGGATCGTCTGTGCAGTCACCACGGCGTACACGGCTGCAAAAAGGGGTAATTCAACCTGTTGATTACAAACATGTAACAAAATATGGTATGATTTGTTCAACAGGTGAACCAGGTGAACCTTATACACTTGAAGAAGCACTTGGTGATGAACATTGGAGAAAAGCCATGAATAAAGAATACATGGCTCTGAAAAGAAATAAAACCTGGCACTTGGTCCCCCCACAGAAAGGTAAAAATCTTATTGATTGCAAATGGGTATTTAGGATCAAGAGAAAATCTGATGGAACCATAGATCGCTACAAAGCAAGACTTGTGGCAAAGGGTTTTAAACAACGGTATGGCATAGATTACGAGGACACCTTTAGTCCTGTTGTAAAAGCTGCCACCATTCGTCTCGTGCTGTCTATTGCAGTTTCCAGAGGCTGGAGTCTCAGACAACTTGACGTACAAAACGCGTTTCTTCATGGTGTTTTGGAAGAGGAAGTGTACATGAAACAACCTCCTGGGTTTGAAAACAAGAATGCACCTTCTCATGTGTGCAAACTTGATAAGGCATTATATGGGTTGAAGCAAGCTCCTAGGGCGTGGTATTCACGACTCAGTCAAAAAGTGCAAACACTTGGCTTTGTTCCGTCTAAGTCTGACACCTCACTGTTCATCTACAATAAATGCAACACACACATATTTGTTCTCATATATGTTGATGATATTATTGTTACAAGTTCATCTGATGAGGCTGTCACAGGACTTTTGAAAGATCTCAGTGCAGAGTTTGCTCTCAAGGATCTTGGAGAGTTGCATTACTTTCTAGGCATAGAAGTGAAGAAGCATGAGAATGGTATCCATCTCTCCCAAGAAAAGTATGCAACAGACTTGGTAAAGAAAGCTGGCTTACAAGGTTGTAAACCCTCACCTACTCCATTGTCCAGTTCTGAAAAGCTATCTCTTACAGAAGGGCAGCCCTTGAGCCAAGATGACAGCACAAAATACAGAAGTCTAGTAGGTGCACTTCAATATTTAACACTTACAAGACCTGATATCTCATTTGCTGTCAATAAAGTTTGCCAATTCCTCCATGCACCCACTACAGTTCATTGGACTGCTGCAAAGCGCATAGTCAGATATGTCAAAAACACTCTTAACATTGGTCTCAATCTCAGCAAATCTTCATCTACACTTGTGAGCGCCTTTTCAGATTCTGATTGGGTAGGATGCCTAGATGACAGACGTTCCACTGATGGCTTTGCAGTTTTCTTTGGCCCTAACTTGATTTCATGGTGTGCAAGAAAACAGGCCACGATCAAGTACAGAGGCAGAATACAAAGCATTAGCTAATGCTACAGCTGAGATCATATGGGTGCAGTCCATGCTAAAGGAGCTTGGTGTGAAAAGTACCAAGGCTCCTTGTTTGTGGTGTGATAACTTGGGTGCCACATACTTATCTGCTAACCCTGTTTTCCATGCCAGGACAAAGCATATAGAGATTGATTTCCACTTTGTCAGAGAAAGAGTGGCTCAAAAGAAACTTGACATTCGATTTGTGCATTCCAGAGATCAAATAGCAGATGGATTCACCAAGGCCCTACCTGTCAGAAGCTTTGAGGATTTCAAGCATAATCTCAACTTGATGAAGTTGTGATTAAGGGAGGGTGTCAGACATGTAAACCTGTCACGTTCATTGAGCCCACACCGGCGCATGGTAGAGATAGATAGAGTAGGTTGTTTGAATGCTTATCTCATATTGTAACCTCTCTCTTATCTCTTTCTCTCCAAGATGTAATCTTCCTAGAAGATCTCAACTACCGCAATGTATGCGCTATCAGGGAGGTGCGCCCCTGCCATATAACATGTAACGCGTCCCTCACATTGAGGTAAGACGCTTCCGCCTAGTCGCACAATTAGTACTGTACAATCACGTTATCAGCTCCAGCAGCTAAATTAGTACGCACATTCACGCCTCAGGTGGCGCGCCCCGCACGCGTACGTGAACCTGGGCTTTGCACTAGCGCCACATCGGATCCGTCGATCACGATGCTATCGGCAGAACACCTGCTTAACTTGGCGATCGATGGAAGCAACTCTGATCGATAGATTGCAGCAGGCTAGTCTCGAGCCTCACATTTCTTTATTGCTTTGATCTGCTGATATTAGAACGTGGTGTACAAAGATATATATAGCACCTAGCCCTAGCCAAACTAAGCCTATACGTATCCAATAAGGCTGTGCTTAGTTGATGGCAGGTTTGTGACGACGGTGCGATCATATCGGGAGAAGCTAGGAGGACCAGTTCAACAGGGAGAAAAATAGACATTAACAACCGTCGATATGGCATGCCAGCTAGACCTGACAACTGGAACCCGCCAGTCAGAACGGGATATAAAAATTTAAAAAGGATAAATTATGGCAACACTTTTGCTAAATGGGGTAATTAGTGACAAAAATGTCAAGATAGGGGGTAAAAATTGGAATTCACTCTAATTTTTATTATTTCTAGTGTTCGTTATGCTGCCATGATTGAAAATGAATAGATTGGAAGTTTCTCACAAAAAAAAAAGATTTCGTGATGAAACTGTTAGAGATATGCCCTAGAGGCAATCATGTATGATGCTATTTCCTATGTGTTTATGAATAAACATAGTCTTTGGACATTATCACTGATGTGTATCAGCAAGTACGTGACTTGTTTGTGCGACTATACATTGTATGATGACTGTCCTAAAAAGTCCCTAGTCGAAAGGGCTGTGTGGACGCGCAGCCGACTAGACTAGCATATGACACGGTCGATAGCTCGGTCTCACTAGCCATGGAGCATTGGATGCTAGAAAGGATTTGGTCGAATTCAACTTAGTCGGATCCGAGTCGAGATAAGGTCCGAGTCGGGCAGACCCAACTATGAGACGCAGCGATATGTCATCTGTGAGTCTCTAGTACAACAAATGTTCTATGTCCTAAGACCTGAGCTGACGCATGAACTCGGGATGGTGACAGACCTGCTTACTCTGTGACTGGGTAGTTACAAAGGTAGGTTTCAGGCTTGTCCAGACCCATGCTGCGAGACATGGTCGAGTAAGATGGGATTTGCCCCTCCGATCAGGAGAGATATTCTCTGGGCCCCTCGTGTGATTCGACCAGGATAAGCACGGCCATGCGACAAGGATTATGAAATAATCCAGTTTGTGGTGGGCATCACTGGAATGAGAAAGAGGTCGGGCTAGCACAAGGATAACAATCTCACCTTGAGCCCGACAACACATATCGTGAGGCAAAGGGTGACATGTTGTACAGGTTCGCCTAAACAGCTTCATAGTCTACTTGGTGTTTGGCATGCCTTGCTAGAGGCCGCTACCAGCCGTGCAGTTTTGAGGTGATCCGAACTGCGACCAAGCCGAGTTGAACCTAAGGGGTCACGCGCTTAAGGGAAGAAACCTACGAGGTTGGATCCGAGGACACTGGTCGGATGTGATCCGAGCTATATTCGAATTGTGGCCGAGTAGACTTATGGGCTTTAGGGTCCGTGCGAGGCCCAAGTGTTGAGCCCGCGACGGACGCCTATATAAAGTGGAGGTGCGGCACACTCATGCGGTTGATCGCTTCGGCGCTGTCACTAGGGTTTACATGTGTTGCGAATAGCCACCTCCACTCGCCGCTGACTGTGTGATCGGATCTAGTAGTCCGCCGCATGGTGTTCCTCCTGCACGCGCGCATACCGCTAGAGGCGGTGCACTTGCGCCGCTTCGGCGAACCTGTACATGGGAACCGACGACCGGCTGTTCGAGGGAGATCGGATGAGGAGGAGACGATCCACGCGGACGCGCTGCCCCAACTCTTCTTCCGCTGCACGGCACTGCGCGTCTAGTGGTAACGAACTGTGATCCGTCTCCCGTAGCATGTTCCTGGTTGTTCTGCGCGTAGGAAAATTTTAATTTGCAGTCGACTCACCCTACAGTAGAACCCAACACTTTGCATGCACGACAAACATTTCTTAAAGTATGCCATAAAAAATTCAGTTTTTTAAATTCTCTATTTTTTTAAATTTTATGTTCATACTAGGAGCATTTCAGCTCAGGTAGAAAGGTACTCCCTCCGTCCCATAATATAAGAACGTTTTTTACACTAGTGTAGTGTTAAACTTTCGAAAGGTTGTCATCTTTTCAAATCTTTCTAGAAAAAAATGATCATAGGTCATGCTTCATATTTTCCATCAAAAGAAAAAAAAACAGGTTTACCGCATGGTTCCAAATACAAAAAATTCAATGACTCTACAACTTTAGTGCACCGATAAAGTATACACATTGACGTGTTTGGAATGGTACGGCTATTTTGTTGAAGCACAATTATATGTTTGAAGAGGCGAGAAGTGTGCGTATTGACCAGCAGCTCAGCTCATAAACCACTACAAATATACAGAAAAAGGAATTTTCTGCTTCGTGCCCCGACCGATGTCGTGCGGTTCCTCTGAGGCCACGCCGGATGGCGATCGACGAGACGAAGTCATGCGCCACCTCTCTCGTCTGGTCCCAATCCCGGCGACGCGACGGAGGGATTCTTCAGTTTGGGTGGAAGGACTCTGCGGCACTCAGCTGGTGTGCTCCTGGGTCTTCTTCTGCATGGGGGCATCTCGGCCCTGCTCCAGCCTCAGCGAGTGAAGGAATGAGGTACAAAGCCGATGTAATCATGTTCTTTTCTTTCTCCGTAGAAGAATCCTATCCGGTGAAGGGAGAGGGACCTGCCCACGGAAATTCACGTGCCACCATTCCTTTGAGATTGAGAATCCTATGTCGTTCATGCACAAATCGCCTTATCGGAAAAGGCTTTCGCCTCGCTTTATATATAAAGCAAAGATCCACAACGTCCGGTACAACCGCACTCACCCACCACAAACACACACACACGCACCCAAGGCATGATACATAGGCGCTGAGCGCAGTAACACACACCCTAGCACTACAAGAGCCGCCGAGGGCTTCATCCGAAGAAGTGAGGCCGCATATGACGAACCGTGGGCTCCAAGGCGGTGCCTTCAGAAAGGATACGGCACCGGAGCGTCGCCACCGCCCGATCCGAGGATCAGAGTTTCCCTTGGAGCACCACGACGGGCAGTGATAGCCGCGACGACGCCTTCAAGAAGGGAGCGGTCTTCGCCGTCGCCAGTCCGTCTGAATATAGAGTAGGTTTTCACCCCGGCCAACATTCACCGCCACCGAACGCCACACCCCGGCTACCACGCCGCACACACGGCCGTGGTAGCCGGGAAACACCAAGGCACGAGCTCTGCCCATGAGCACCGCGCCACCACCACCAGGGCCGCCGCCCCGGAATCCAAGACCCTGACACCAAGTCCCCCGAGCCCCACCGCTACCCCCACCGTAGAGACGGGCGGAAAGGATCCGCCTTTCACACCCCTGGCCAGTCCCAACGCCGAGACCCAATAGGCCGGCCACAACAAGCCTCCATCGAGCCGTCCTGCTACACCGGGCGCGAGACGAGCACAGTCCTGCCGCGCGAGACGGGCCGGTCCTGCTGCCGGGCGCGAGACGAGTGCAGTCCTGCTGCCGGGCGCGAGACGAGCCGGTCCTGCTGCCGGGCGCGAGACCAGCTCGGTCCTACGGCACCGGGTGCGAGACGGATGATGGACCGCAGCCGGGAGAAGGCCAGCCCTCCGGGAGAGAAGCGAACGGACGCCGAGGAGAGGGGTCGAGGGCCGATACAGGCAGCCTACAGACGGGCCGACGCCAGGAAAATCTGGCTGCCGCCGCAATCAACCTGCCACCACCACAGCAGCCGCCGGGCACGAACCCCCGCAGCCACCGCCAGTGCGCCGCCACCCCGACCAGCCGAGGGGGCCTCAGTCAGGGCCGCTGCCCGCAGCCCAAGCCTTCGCGGCCCGCACAGCCGAGAGGTCGGATCCGAAAGAGCCGTCGCGGCCGTCGTCCCCAACCTCCGGCCCGCACCACCACCACCAACTGCCGCGAAGTCACCACCACCTGCCGCGACCACGACAGAGAGGTGGCCACCTGCAGCCCGCGCCGCCCGCAGCCCGCGCAGTCTTGAGCCAGATCTGACCGCGCCGGAGCCACCGCCGTCTCGGGCACAAGCGCGTCACCCACCCGCGTCCAGCCCTCCGCGCCAGGCCTGCCGCGCCGCACACCGACGCCGAGCGCAGCCACGCGCCGCCGCGCCCCGGATCCACGCCGCGCCGCCGCCCGGGAGAGCCCGCCCGCGCCAGCCTCCACGAGCGGGGAGAGAAAGGGCCCCGCCGCCGCCAGCACCCACCGGGCTTTGCCCGGCGGCGCGGACAGGCGGCGAGGGGAGGGAGGGGGAGGAGGGACGCGCGCCGGCGGCTAGGGTTATCCCCTCGGGCGCTCGCGGGAGCGACGCGTGGGGAGAGACCTCTCCTCCACAAATCGCCTTACAACCTTGTGAGTGAAGGAATGGGGTACGAGTTCCATATCTTGTAGCATCCTGTGGAACCAAAGGAAGGGGCTTCCTTTCCTGTCTTGTGACACTCATGTGGCCATTCCTACGATCAAGGCGTGCTCATTTTCGGTGCTGCCGCTGCTATGATATTGGGAAGAATCCCATGTCTTTCGTGTGGAAATCGTCCATCAATCCTCGCAGCATAAGGAAAGAACCGCATCCTCCAAATTGTCGCCTTTGCTTGATGCCTTAGCGTGGCAGCATATGGAAAGAACCACATTCTCAAAGTTGTCACCTTTGCTTGATGCCTTGCAGGTCCCAATTCCCACACCCCAACCACAGCTTCCACACAACTTCTCATTTCCATTCCTTTCCATCGATGTAAACTGCACACCACCTTCTCCAAATCAAGCAAGATGGATGCCCAAGGCGCTGTCGACTCGCTCCTTGGCCGCCTCACCGCCATCCTCATCGACGAGGCGCAGCTGCTCGGCGGCCTCCATTGCGACGTGGAGTTCATCAAGGATGAGATGGAAAGCATGAACGGCCTGCTCCTCCACCTCATCGAGGCGCACCACCGCGACCACCTGGTGCGCGCTTGGATGAAGCAAGTCGTCGACCTCACCCGCGACTGCGAGGGCAACGTCGGGCTCTACATCCACAGCGTTACAGACGCTGGCCACCACGCTAGTGGCTTCCCGGGGTACTTGCGGCACATCGTCCGCTATGTGCGCACCATCCCGGAGAGGCACCGGATCGCAACGAGGATTCGGGAGCTCAAGGTCAGGGCGCGCGATGTAGGCGACACGAAGCTGAGGTATGGTGTCACCGTGCCACCGGCTGCTGACCAAGTTGACCCGATATTCATGGGCGACGTACCCCGTGGATCAGAAGATGAGGAGGAAGATGCTCAGAGACGCTCTCTTCTTATAAATTGTCCGGACGAAGTGGCTTATGTTGAGAAAATCATCGTCAAGACTTTGCTGGCTGAGGAAGACCTTGGTCAAGAACTGGCAAACGGGGACTCACACCCTAGGATATTTCTTATAATCCTATCGAGGTATGATTACCACCTAGATATCGATATGATTACAAGGAAACTGTATAAGAGGAAAATGTGCTCATTTAGTTGCAAAGCCTTGGTCCACTACCACAAGCGCTTCTCTAAAGTCCAAGTACTGCGGGAAATACTGCACCAAGTGGTGCCCCTTCCAGCTGAACAAAAAGACGTGCTCACGGTGGAAGCAGAGAAGAGTACGGGAACATCACCCAGTATTGATGAGGAGGATGAGGCCATGCAACTCACGAAGAAACTTGACGGGTATCTCAAAGGTAAACGGTTCTTGATCATTCTTCAAGGTATCGATGATAAGTATGACTGGGAAAGCATAGGCCCTGGTCTGTTACATGCTACTGCTCATGGTTCTCCTGATAGTGCTATAGTCTTTACAAGATATTCTGACGAGTTTTTCATCGAGTCCCCTTATAAAAAATTGAAACTACAAAGTCTATTTAGTGCTTTCTGCAATAATACCAAGGAGCTTTGTTCTGGCAGTTATGCATATGGAATAAGAGACATTTTACAGTTATGTGACCCCGATGTCTTCGCAATGAAGATGTTCCAACATCTTATGTATGTTAACGGTGCAAGGGGTACAACACAGATGCACAACTTCCTAGCAACCTTACAGCGTTGTGAGGTCTTGGGTAAAAGTGTGGCAAAGCAAATGGTGAAGTTCTCCTACAATGACTTGCCTGCCAAGTACAGGAGCTGCTTGCTCTACCTAGCTATCTTCCCGCAAGGTGACCACCTTAGGAGATCAACCGTGTGTAGAAGATGGATAGCTGAAGGCCTGATAACATCCAGGGAGAATCATGCAGAAGATGAAGCCGATTCATGTTTCAATGCCCTCCTCTCCAGGAGTCTCATTCAACCCGGGGAGATCGGTGACATGGGCAAGGCCAAGACCTGCACATTACATCATGTTGTTCATGAAGTCATCACCAGGATTGCTAGAGACATAAACTTTGCGGACACGGACCTACCGCCCGATTTGGCTCGCCACCTTTCCATTCATAGCAGAACTGAGGTGCAAGCATCTCACGCAGATCATTCATTGCAAGCAGCTGATGGCGCTGGCATTGTAGCACTTCTTCCATATTTAGCAAAGTCATCTCAGTGGCAGCTAATGAAGATGCTGGATCTAGAAGGTTGCAGAGGCTTAAAGAAGCAACATTTGAAGATCATCTGTAAAATAATATTGTTGAAGTACTTAAGCCTCAGGAACACAGATATCACTGAACTACCGAAGAAAATCGAGAAGCTGCAATGCCTGGAGACCTTGGACATCCGGCAAACAAAGGTACGGGCCTTCGCCACAAAATCAGTCATGCTTCCAATGCTAAAGCATCTACTCTCTGGTCAGGCTGAGTCTCCAAGCAACATCACTGCTAGGTCTCAGGATTCGTTTACGGCCGTGCGCCTTCCCAGCAGCATTAGAAGAATGAATCAATTGGAGACACTGTCACATGTTGAAGTTTCCCACAGTGTTAATGATTTAACTGGTGTTGGCCATCTATTACAGCTGAGGAAACTGGGTGTGATTCTCCAGGGTAAGAAAGGTGGCCTGAGTTATCTATTTCAACAGATTGAAAAATTGCATGGTTGCCTTCGCTCCTTGTCTATTCAGATCAACGAACCGGTTTCCCAAACTGAGGATACTCTTAGTTAAGAGGAGGTGGTCACATTAGTCTCCCCTCCAAACCATCTTCAAAGCCTAAACATCAGCGGCATCACAAGTGGGTTTCTACTCTGGATTGCAGAGCTCGATCAACTTACCAAGATAACACTGAGCGAGACTTACATAGGGGAAGATGATATATGCATCCTCGGCAAGCTTGCAGCTCTACGCTGCCTCGGGCTTCGGTGCAGTTCATACGCCAGAAGCGGGCTCACATTCAAGCAAGAAGAGTTCAAGATCCTCAAGTCTTTGGTTGTTGATGATGGTACCATCACCGACATTATCTTTGACACTGGAGCCGCTCCCAAGCTGGAGAGGATTGTGTGGTCCTTTGCCAAAATGGAGTCTATTTGTGGACTCCTCCGCCTTCCCAAATTGAAGAATGTCGAGCTCAATGGTGACTGCGACCCAGATCCAGTGAAACTAGCACTTGAAAAGCACCCCAACCTTCCAGATTTCAAGCACAAGCCACACCAGGGGCAACATGAAGATAGAGCTGTGGTTGCTGCCTCACCTCAATGAGAAAATGGTCAGCGTTTGCCTGACTCATCTATCAACCTTAAGTAAAGAAGCAGCTGAAGGAAGGCCAAGTCATGTTCTTCCGGTCTCATTCATCATTGAAGCCAAATTATTTCAGTCTTCTGTGTGTTTGGTTTAGTTATTTGTACTCTGCATACTTGGATTATTTGTGTGCGTGCCTGTGTGCGTGTGAGCTGCATGCTCTGGTCTGTAGTGTGGTACTGTCTTGTTTACTGCATGTAATGCAACGTTTGAGCAGACAATACTATTTGTGTTGTATTTGTTTTGATTGCCGTGTAATAAAACGTGGGATCTCTTGTCCTAAAGTTTTGGCAGCCCGGTGCACGTAGCTCCCGTTTGTGGCAGTATCTGGGGAAGGATTCGACCACTTTGAGACTATTGTACGCAACCTTTCCCTAAATCAGGTCACAAGGCAACGGCTTTACCACTGCGCCAAGACTCCCCTTCTTTTTTGTGCTAATGTTTGATGGAAGAAACTACCATAGGTTGGTTATGTATGATTATCACTGTGAAAAGGCTGGAGGTTCCCTAGTAGATCACTATTCTTTCCATTGAGAGAAACATTTTCCGTCTTCTGTCTGAGTGGAAACTTGCAATAGGTGGTCCAAGTGATAACTCTAGACTGTATCTGTCATTTTAAGTTGATTTCATCAGAAGAAACCAATGCAATCTTCCACTCTATGTGCTGTGAGTGTGATTGCTCAATGGACATATTACAATTATGTTGCAGCAAGAAACTGACGTTTTTTCCATTTCTTAACATCCTTCCATGGCAAAATGTCCATGTCGTACACCAGATTTGCGGCCTGATAGTCGAAGGATGTGCATGGAAGAGTGTTTGTCAGCCAATAAAATTGCTTCACCTGTTAGACTATGTATAGCTTCTGTACCTATGTACGTATATGGTACATATTGTAACACAACCATTATATATAATGAGATAAGCCACCCCTAGAGGGTTGTGCTGGTTCCCCAAAACTTATTGTCTTACATGGTATCACGCTAGGTTACGATCGCTTCCGCTTCTAAACCCTAATACCCGCACCGCCGCCGCAGCCGCCGCCGCCTTCACCGCCGCCGCCGCGCCACCGATCGCGCCGCCGCCATGTCG
Organism: Triticum dicoccoides; assembly: GCF_002162155.2. Lineage (NCBI taxonomy): Eukaryota > Viridiplantae > Streptophyta > Magnoliopsida > Poales > Poaceae > Triticum > Triticum dicoccoides. The sequence continues at coordinate 622,853,049 of NC_041390.1, read as the reverse complement.
AGCGCCGCCACCACCGGTTCCACTGCTGCGGGCTTCCTCCCGGCCTCTCTTGCGGCTCTGCTCAACCTCCCGCTCGATGTCGTCTCTGTTCCGGCTCCGATCCGGACAAGGAGCATCGGCTCCGTCTTCTCCACGCCGCCGGCGCCCTCGCTTGGGCGTGACCTCGTGGTCCACACCGCGGCGCCGCCGTCCGCTGCGGACTCCGCAGGCGTCGTCCCGCCGCTCCTGCCGCAAGCGGATCACACTGCCCCGCTGGCGGGGTTGGCGGCGTCCGCCCCGGCCGCGGGCCTTGCGTCGTCCGCACCGGCCGCGAGCTTTGCGGCGCCCGCCCTGGTTGCGGTCCCGCCTCCTCCCGCATCGGCTTCGGTGCCTCCGGCTGCCTCCATGGTGTTTGCACCCCAGGCAGCCTCCTCGATGGGATTGTCTTCGCCGCCGCCGTTTCACTTCGGTCATCTCATCACCATCAAGCTCTCCGCCGACAACTACATCTTCTGGCGTGCGCAGGTTCTCCCGCTCTTGGGGAGTCACTACCTGCTAGGCTACGTCGACGGATCGCTTCCCTGCCCACCCGCGCTGGTAGACAGCGTGCACGGTCCGGTCTACAATCCGGCCCATCGCGTTTGGACGGGGCAGGACCAGGCGAACCTCTCCTCCATCCAGGGGTCGCTCTCGCCGGCAGTTGCCAGCCTTGTTGTCTTCGCGAAGACGTCTCATGAGGCCTGGACCATCCTTGAGCGCACCTTTGCAGCGCAGTCCCAGGCTCGTGTCTCTGCACTCCGTCGTCAGCTTGGAGAGTGTCAGAAGCTTGACTCCACTGCCACTGAGTTCTACAACAAGGTCAAGGGCCTCGCCGACACATTGGCCTCCATTGGACAGCCCCTCACTGACTTCGAGTTCAACTCGTTTATTGTCAATGGTCTTTATGAGGAGTATGATGCCTTAGTCGAGATCATCAACGAGCGGGGCAACTCGACACCCATGCTGGCACACGAGATTTTCTCTCGGCTCCTTCTCACTGAGCAACGGGTCGAGACTCGCCGCACCAGGGGCACTGGCTCCCTCTCGGCCAACGCCGCCACCAAGGGTGGCCGCTCTTCTTCATCACCCCGGTCTCCCTTGGGGCTGCCACCATCGCCCGCCTCGGCCCCCCCACCTACTGCGACCTTACCGGGGGCTGGCGGTCCACGTGTGTGTCAGCTTTGTGGCCGCGATGGGCACTGGGCCTCCAAGTGTCATAAGCGCTTCCAGCGAAGCTTCCTTGGTCTTGGCAATGACGGCAAAGATACACGCAACAATGCCCGTCAGGTCGCCATGGCTGATCGTCCCGCGCCGCAGAAGCAACAGGGACACACTCAGTCCTACTCCATCGATCCACACTGGTACATGGACTCTGGGGCGACAGAGCATCTAACCAGCGAGATGGGGAAGCTTCACACTCGTGAACCTTATCATGGCTCCGACAAGATCCACACCGCCAATGGAGCAGGTATGCACATCTCTCATATTGGTCAAGCATCTCTTCTCACTAGACATGCCAATAGGAGTCTTCAGCTTCGCAATGTTCTTCGAGTTCCATCTGTGACCCGTAATCTTCTTTCAGTTCCTAAACTCACACGTGATAATAATGTGCTTTGTGAATTTCACCCTTTTGATCTTTTTATTAAGGATCGGGGCACGAGGGACATTCTTCTTAGTGGGCGGTTGTGCCAGGGCCTCTACCGTCTGGAGCATCCTGGTGTCGCTCGTGTTTTCCGTGGAGTTCGGGTCTCTCCGTCACAGTGGCATGCTCGTCTTGGTCACCCGGCCACACCTATTGTCCGTCATATTTTGCGTCGTCATGAGCTTCCTAGTTTGTCTAGTCATAAAGATGTAGCAGTGTGTGATGCTTGTCAGCAGGGGAAGAGTCATCAACTTCCTTTTTCGGAGTCCAGTCGTGAGGTGAAACATCCTTTAGAACTTGTGTTTTCAGATGTATGGGGTCCTGCTCAGACTTCTGTCAGTGGTCATAATTACTATATCAGTTTTGTTGATGCTTATAGTCGCTTTACCTGGCTTTACCTTATTAAACGCAAATCTGATGTGTTTGATATTTTTGTTCAGTTTCAAAAACATGTTGAACGTCTTCTCAAGCACAAAATTGTTCATGTCCAGTCAGACTAGGGGGGGGGGCGAGTATCGCAACCTCAACTCTTTCTTTCAGTCGCTTGGGATAGCTCATCGTTTAGCATGTCCACATACACATCAGCAGAATGGTTCAGTCGAACGTAAGCATCGTCATATTGTTGAAGCTGGTCTTACTCTTTTGGCCCATGCATCTGTTCCGTTTTGGTTTTGGAGTGATGCTTTCACCACTGCATGCTTTCTCATCAACCGTACTCCTACTCGTGTTTTAAACATGAAGACTCCCATTGAGGTTCTCCTTAATGAACAACCTGATTATACCTTTCTCAAGGTATTTGGGTGTGCTTGCTGGCCGCATCTTCGTCCATATAACAAGCGCAAGCTTGAGTTTCGTTCTAAGAAGTGTGTTTTTCTTGGCTATAGCTCTCTTCATAAAGGTTACAAATGTCTTCATGTTCCCACTAATCGTGTCTATATATCTCGGGACGTCGTGTTTGATGAGCATGTTTTTCCCTTTGCCAACCTTCCTGTGTCCACTGTCGAACCACCATCCCTGCATTCATCCTCTGTTGCTTCTGACCAATTTGATGATGTTGCATAATCTCCTTTGCTGTTACCTAACCATGGTGCAGGAACCGGACGTGGAGCTCGTTTGGAGCTATTGGAGGATTCACCATCATCATCGTCGTCTTCTGGTGGGCACGTCGATCGCCCTATGTTGCATGGCATCGATTCGCGTGCCCATGCATGGTCACCCGACGAGCCCGTCGCGCCGAGCATCTCCACTGCTCGGTCCGTTTCGCCAGCGGCCGCCGAGTCGCCCGCGGCTCGGCCCGTCACGCCGTCTTCGCCCGCGGCTCGGGTCCTCACGTCGCCTTCATCAGCGGATCGGCCCGCGACACCGGCCGCGCCACGGCCCACTATGCCGAGCTCGCCATCGGCCCGGTCTGTGATGCCGGAGTCGCCAGCTGCTTCGTCTGCTCTGCCGGTTTCGCCGGTGGGTCGGCCTTCTTCGCCAACCGAGTCCGAGGCTACAGTGACTGGCTCCTCGTCACCGGCTGACTCGTCAACGTCGCCGTCCTCCAGCCCGTTGCAGGCTGCTCCGTCGACCTCGGTGGTTCCTGTGTCCCGACCACATACACGCAGTCGCAGTGGCATTTTCAAACCTAAGGAACGTAAGGATGGTACGGTTGCTTGGTTGGCTGCTTGTTTGGCTGCTGCTGTTGCGGATCCATCTTCTGAGTCTCGCTCATATCAGGCTGCCCTGCGCATTCCACATTGGCGAGAGGCTATGGAGCAGGAGTTTCATGCTCTTCTTCGTAACAAGACATGGACTCTCATTCCTCCACCACCACGGGTAAATGTTATTGACTCAAAATGGGTATTCAAAGTGAAGAAGCATTCGGATGGATCTATTGAGCGTTACAAAGCGCGACTTGTTGCTCGCGGTTTTCGGCAGCGTCATGGTCTTGACTATGAGGACACCTTCAGTCCTGTCGTCAAGCCTACCACTATTCGGCTTCTTCTCTCCATTGCTGTTTCTCGTGGTTGGTCACTTCGTCAACTTGATGTGCAGAATGCTTTTCTACATGGATTTTTGGAGGAAGAGGTTTATATGAAACAGCCGCCTGGTTTCTCTGATCCTGATCGTCCTGACTATATCTGTCGTCTTTCCAAAGCACTATATGGTTTGAAGCAAGCTCCTCGTGCCTGGCATGCCCGCCTTGCCTCTGCCCTTCGTGCTCATGGGTTTGTGCCGTCTACTGCTGACACTTCGTTATTTCTTCTACAGAAGCCAGAAGTCACTATGTATCTTTTGGTATATGTCGATGATATTATCCTTGTCAGCTCTTCTCAGTATGCTACTGATGCTCTTGTCTGCTCTCTTGGTGCTGATTTTGCGGTCAAAGATCTTGGGAAGCTTCACTACTTTCTTGGAGTTGAGGTCACTTCTCGTGCTACTGGTCTTGTCCTTACGCAGAAGAAGTACTCCTTGGAGTTGTTACAGAGAGCTGGCATGCTGAAGTGCAAACCGACCACCACACCCATGTCGTCTACCGACAAGATAACAGCTGTTGATGGTGAGCTTTTGTCTCCTGCGGATGCCACAGAGTACAGGAGCATTGTTGGTGGACTTCAGTACTTGACGATCACGAGACCAGATATCTCTTATGCTGTTAACAGGGTTTGTCAGTATCTTCAGGCTCCCAGAGATACTCATTGGGCTGCTGTTAAACGCATTCTTCGTTATGTTCAGTTCACCCTGACATTTGGTATGCATATTCGGCCGACTTCCTCTCGGGTCCTTTCGGCCTTCTCTGATGCAGATTGGGCTGGTAGCCCAGATGACAGGCGATCCACGGGGGGTTATGCAGTATTCTTTGGCTCTAATTTGATCGCCTGGAGTGCTCGGAAGCAGGCTACTGTGTCACGTAGCAGTACTGAAGCTGAGTACAAGGCTGTGGCTAATGCTACTGCAGAGATTATTTGGGTGCAGTCTTTGCTTCAGGAGTTGGGTTTGTCTCAACCACAACCTCCTATTCTTTGGTGTGATAACATCGGTGCTACATACCTTTCTACAAATCCAGTATTTCATGCCCGAATGAAACACATTGAAGTTGACTATCACTTTGTACGGGAACGTGTATCACAGAAGCAACTCCAGATCAAGTTTATCTCATCTAAGGATCAACTTGCAGACATCTTCACTAAGCCTTTACCACTGCCACAGTTTGAGGCTTGTAGGCGCAATCTTACCCTTCTCAGTTCTTTAGAAAGTGGCTAAGATTGAGGGAGGGTGTTAGACTATGTATAGCTTCTGTACCTATGTACGTATATGGTACATATTGTAACACAACCATTATATATAATGAGATAAGCCACCCCTAGAGGGTTGTGCTGGTTCCCCAAAACTTATTGTCTTACAGGTAATAATGTACCAGGGGCCTTTAGATTTTCATTGCATTTAGAACCAAATTACACTTCCGCTTCAGTACAACTCCCCTAAATACATCGAGGGCTCAGATTATCCCATACCCCTTCATAACAAAGGGCAGGATTGTCTTTTCTTAACATCTTTGTTTTCTTTTGAGGGGTGAAACCAAGCTTTATTTAGAAAATTTCATAGAATGTGGGATACAATGTTGGTCGTGGGATTGGCCAAGCCACAGATGGCGACCCAGACCCAAAGAAAACCCATGCTTGGCTAGCTTGTGTGCCTCGCCATTAACAGCACGAGACTCAAAAGTAAAACTACTAGTAAACATAGGTAATAGGCTAATGATCTCTGCAATGATGGCACCATTTGGTCCCTTATCAGACTTGTTGATTGCCCCAACGACGCCCTTTGCTTCAGACGCCACTACCACATCATGAATGTTTAAATCCTGTGCTATAGCAAAGAGCCTCCCTGCATGCAACTGTCTCCATAATGACCGGATCGTCCACTCCAGCTATGCACAAAACTGAACTGCCCAGAAAGTTACCATTTACATCTCTACAAATTGCCGCTGCTGTCCCCCCTGTTCCGGTCCGGCAAGCTGCATCAACATGGATTTTTGCAAAACCCTGTGGAGGGCGTTTGGCGCACTGGGCGCTAACATGAACTGGACCTGCCTCTTGTCTAGCGTTTTGTCTTGCTGGCTCTTTGATCATCTCAAGCTCATCTATAAACCTGCAGATAAACCCGTATGTGCTCTGGGGACTTTGGAAAATACCCTCATGGATGGCTTTCCGGCGTGCTGCCCATATAGCCCATAAGGTCACCGATAGTTTCAAAAATTGGTCATGTGATAATACCTCCATAAGGGTAAATAGCCATTGCTTCGCATTTGGTTCTGTGATATCCGCTAGACGTTGCAGCAGCTCTTCATCCACCAAAGCCCAAGTACATCGCGACATTGTACACTGTAGTAAGGAGTGTCTCCAAGAATCCGGCTGCCCACACATTCCGCAGGAGCTTGAATCTGTCATGTGTCGATGAGCTCGTACATCATTTGTTGGTATTGAGTGTTTGGATAACCTCCACAGAAACATACGGATTTTAGCTGGGACCTGCACTTTCCAAAGAGTTTTCCATGACCCTGTTTCCTGAGCAGAACTTGAAGGTCCCGCTCTGTTTTCGAGCCATGCTTCACGCCGCGACCGAGTGCTAACCAGCATGCGATAGGCGCTTCTGACGGAGAAAACACCTTTCCTTTCATGGCTCCAACTCTAGAAGTCATCTATATTCTTAGTGCACAAAGGGATACCAAGGATTTCTTTTGCGTCTATCGGCATAAATGTAGCGTTAACCAACTGTCTATGCCATGAAGCAGAAGTATAATCGATAAGTTCAGAAACTAAACTCGGTGGGTTCGAGATCAGACTTCCATAGGGTCTCATCATCTCACTCCGTGGAATCCAGTTGTCCTCCCAAATTTGCGTATTTTGCCCATTGCCAATTCGTCGGATTAACCCTTGCTTCAATACATCCTTTCCTTCCGTGATCGCTCTCCATATTTGGCTTGGATGATTACCAACAACCGAGTTCAGAAAAGTTTGCTCCGGATAGTATATACTTTTAAGCAACCGTGCGCATAGACTCTCAGGTTGTTGGAGGAGGCGCCACGCCTGTTTTGCTAGCAATGCCAGATTAAAGAGCTCAAAATCTTTAAACCCCAAACCCCCCATGCCTTTAGGTTGGGTCATCTCCTTCCATGAAACCCAATGAGGTTTCCTCTTCCCGTCCTTGCAGCCCCACCAAAATTTACGTATAAGTTTATTCAGGTGCTCACACAAGCCCCTTGGCAGTTTAAAACATGACATGGAATAAACAGGCACTGCTTGGGCTACCGATTTGACAAGAACCTCCTTCCCTGCTGACGACATTGAATTCTCAATCCAGCCTTGAACTTTACTCCACAATCGGTCCTTCAAATATTTGAAGGCACCATTTTTGCTGTTACCAATGTCTGAGGGCATGCCAAGATATTTCTCGTTTAAGGTCTCATTCAGAACATTCAGGGAGAGCTTTATCTCGTTGTGAGTGCTTTCTGGGACACCTTTGCTTAAATATATAGAAGATTTAGCTTGGTTCACTCTTTGACCAGTTGCTCTACAATATGTGTTCAAGACTCGGTTGACCTCAATAGCTCCCCCATTATTTGCCTTAAAAAACAGTAGACTGTCATCAGCGAATAAGAGATGGTTAATACCAGGTGCCGATGGTGCCACCTGTAACCCCTCCAAGTTGGACGACTGTCTTTTTGATTTTAACAGGCACGATAGGCCCTCTGCTGCTAGCAAGAACAAATATGGTGATATCGGATCCCCTTGTCTTATACCTCGAGAGGGTTTAAAACCCTCTAGCTTTTTTCCATTGAACATGACAGAGAAGTTTACTGTGGTGACTAGGTTCATTACAATGCTTACCCAATTCTCAGTAAACCCTAGCTTTAGCATTATAGCCTTGAGGTAAGGCCACTCAATTCTGTCATATGACTTCATCATGTCTAGCTTCAACGCACACGACTGGTGCTTCTTTGCCTTGTTTCTCTTCATAAAATGCAAACACTCATACGCAATTATGATATTGTCAGTAATCATCCTCCCAAGTACAAAAGTGGACTGCTCCTCAGAGATTATATCAGGCAAAACTAGCTTTAAGCGGTTAGATATTACCTTAGAAGCAATCTTGTAAAAAACATTGCACAAACTTATAGGCCTAAACTGAGATAAAAGGGTTGGGTTCTTGACCTTTGGTATTAGGACCAGAGTGGTTTCATTAATACTTTCTGCTGTCTCTGTTCCATCGATAATCCGCAGAACCATCCTTGTGATCTCCTCTCCACATATATCCCAGTGGCGTTGAAAGAAGTATGCAGGATACCCATCTGGCCTGGGAGCCTTTGTGGGGAACATTTGGAAAAGAGCAGTTTTGACCTCTTTTTCACTATAAGGAGCATTAAAGATTGCATTCATCTCATCACTGACCTTCTTTGGAACCGTATCTAAGACTTGTTCCATGTCTTGAACATCCTCTGAAGTGTACAAGTGTTTATAGAACTCCGTAGTCATTGCCTCCATCTCCTCATTATCTTCTGTTAGCTGACCATCCTGCCGCTGGAGGGCTCTTATACGATTTTCCGACGGGGGCGGCTTGCCCTTAAATGGAAAAAATACGTATTTTTGTCGCCATGCTTGAGCCATTCGATCCTAGCCCTCTGCCTCCAGAGGATTTCCTCACGGTGGTAGAGTTCAACTAGGAGGTCAGTTACCTTTATTTCTGCTGCTGACGGACCTAATCTACCTGGAACTCCACGCATCTCCTGTAGCTGTTTCTGCAGCTGTCTGATTTGATTCCGAATGTTTCCAAAGTGCTGCCGATCCCACTATGCCAGATCCCCCGCCAGTGCATGCAGCTTGTCGCAGCTTTCTGCTGTTGGGGAATGTAGTAATTTCAAAAAAAATCCTACGCACACGCAAGATCATGGTGATGCATAGCAACGAGAGGGGAGAGTGTTGTCTACGTACCCTCGTAGACCTAAGCGGAAGCGTTGACGCAACGTAGAGTAAGTAGTCGTACGTCTTCCCGGTCCAACCGATCCAAGCACCGTTACTCTGGTACCTCCGAGTTCCTGGCACACGTACAGCTCGATGACGCTCCCCGGGCTCCGATCCAGCAAAGCTTCGGGGAGGAGTTCCGTCAGCACGACGGCGTGGTGACGATCTTGATGTTCAACCATCGCAGGGCTTCACCTAAGCACCGCTACAATATGACCGAGGTGTAATATCGTGGAGGGGGGCACCGCACACGGCTAAGGAACGATCACGAAGATCAACTTCTGTGTTCTAGGGTGCCCCTCTGCCCCCGTATATAAAGGATCCAAGGGGAGGGGGCGGCTGGCCAAGGAGGGGCGCGCCAGGGGGGAGTCCTACTCCCACCGGGAGTAGGACTCCCTTCTTTCCTAGTTGGAGAAGGAGAAGGGGGGAAAGAGGAGGAAGAGGGAAAGGAAAGGGGGGGGGCGCCGCCCCCTTTCCCTTGTCCTATTCGGACTAGGAAGGGGAGGGGCGCGCGGCCACCTCCTGCCTCCTTTCTCTTCTCCCTTCAGGCCCATGTAGGCCCAATAACCCCCCGGGGGGTTCCGGTAACCTCCCAGTACTCCGGTAAAATCCCGATTTCACCCGGAACGATTCCGATATCCAAATATAGGCTTCCAATATATCGATCTTTATGTCTCGACCATTTAGAGACTCCTCGTCATGTCCGTGATCACATCCGGGACTCCGAACAACCTTTGGTACATCAAAATACATAAACTCATAATGAAACTGTCATCGTAACGTTAAGCGTGCGGACCCTATGGTTCGAGAATAATGTAGACATGACCGAGACACGTCTCCGGTCAATAACCAATAGCGGGACCTGGATGCCCATATTGGCTCCTACATATTCTACGAAGATCTTTATCGGTCAGACCGCATAACAACATACGTTGTTCCCTTTGTCATCGGTATGTTACTTGCCCGAGATTCGATCGTCGGTATCTCAATACCTAGTTCAATCTTGTTACCGGCAAGTCTCTTTACTCGTTCCATAATACATCATTCCGCAACTAACTCATTAGTTGCAATGCTTGCAAGGCTTAAGTGATGTGCATTACCGAGAGGGCCCAGAGATACCTCTCCGACAATCGGAGTGACAAATCCTAATCTTGAAATACGCCAACCCAACATGTATCTTTGGAGACACATGTAGAGCTCCTTTATAATCACTCAGTTACGTTGTGACGTTTGGTAGCACACAAAGTGTTCCTCCGGTAAACGGGAGTTGCATAATCTCATAGTCATAGGAACATGTATAAGTCATGAAGAAAGCAATAGCAACATACTAAACGATCGGGTGCTAAGCTAATGGAATGGGTCATGTCAATCAGATCATTCAACTAATGATGTGATCCCGTTAATCAAATAACAACTCTTTGTTCATGGTTAGGAAACATAACCATCTTTGATTAACGAGCTAGTCAAGTAGAGGCATACTAGTGACACTCTGTTTGTCTATGTATTCACACATGTATTATGTTTCCGGTTAATACAATTCTAGCATGAATAATAAACATTTATCATGATATAAGGAAATAAATAATAACTTTATTATTGCCTCTAGGGCATATTTCCTTCATCTGCAACAGAGTCACTCAGGCCCCTAGCCCATGCAGTCTGCACCACACCCGACAGGGTGGGATCCCTCTCCCAGCAAATTTCATATTTAAAGCTGCGGGGGGCCCGCTTGCATGCATGCTCGTCGCTTAGTCTAAGGAAGATGGGTACGTGATCGGAAGATGCGGCTTCTTTGTGCTCTGTAGTTGCATCAGGAAATGCCATGCACCAAGCCGTGTTTGCCACACACCTGTCGAGCCTAACCCTTGTGAAAGTGCCTCCTGCAACTTTTTTCTCAAAAGTCCAGTCCCGTCCCTTGTAACCGATATCAGTAAGTCCACACGTGTCAAGAGCGTCACGAAAAGCGTCCATCTGGGCTTGGCTCCTATTTCCCACTCCATCATGTTCACTTGACAGCAACACTTCGTTGAAATCACCCATCAAAACCCAGGGCTGGTTGTTGGAGCCGACGATCCCCCGGAGTAAATCCCAGGTTTTATAGCGTTCGGTTACTTGCGCTTCACCATAAACAAAAGTGATTCTAGTTTGGACGTCCACTAACTCATCCGCAACCACATCAATATGATACTCAGAGTAACCAGCAATTTGAAGTTTTATTTCCTCGTTCCAGAAAATGCCAAGTCCTCCACTTCTACCAATGCTGCTCACTGCAAAACTTTTCTCATAGCCTAAGGAGCCTACCATATTCTCTACTCGAGAGCCCTCTATTTGGGTTTCAACAATACAAACAATAGAGGGGGCAAGTTGCCTCGTGAGGTCACGAAGCTCTCAAACTGTCGCGGGTTTGCCAGCCCCGCGGCAGTTCCAACATAGCAGACTCATTGCGCCTGGCGCGACCCCAACAGGGGGCCCGCCAAACGTGCATCAGTGGTTTTGCTAGGAGCTGGAGTATTCACCGAGCCTTTATCCTGTGAAGACGGTGTGGCCTTGTTCCTCTTCGACTCCTGCTTCGATGAAGGGCTAGGCGGTATCTCTGGTGATGGCAGCAATAATGGTAGACTCGTTTTCCCTGACTGATCTATGGTGTTGTGAAGGGTTTTGGGATCGGCCTTGAGATAAGCACCTCTCTTCCGGTTCCTTTCTGCCTCCCTCATCTCAATATCCTCCCCGTCCTTCTCTGTCACATCATGGCTGTGTGTCTGGTTAGCATTCTGCTGTGGACCCCTTCCTCTTCCTCTTCCAGCTCGGCCCCTTCCTCGGCCGTACCAGACCCTTCCCCTGGACCCCTTCCTAGCCCTCTGAACCATGTTGCTCGCAGATCCTTGAAGACAAGTGCCTTGGGGAGGTGAATTCCATCCCCGCACTCTTTGAAGGTGTGACCCAGGTATCCACATACCGCACACCAATCTGGCAGTCTCTCATATTTGATCCTAAAAAGCACCCTCTGAACTTCACCTTTCTTCTTAACCACCAAGGAGACAGCGTTTTTCAATGGCTTTGTGACATCAATCTTGACACACACTCGTGCAAAGTTCCCTTCGAAGTCATGCGCCATTGGTTCAGCATATATAAACTCGCCACAGTGGACGACAGAGCTTTGATCTTGGAGAAGTATCCTTGAGGGAAATCATGAATTTGTACCCACATCTCAATCTGCTTGAGCTCTATGGAAGAGGGCTTTGCGAAGCCATCGTATGGCGCCATCACCACTGCTTTCCCTTTGAAATTCCATGGGCCATCCTCCATCACCCGTTCCCAGTCCCCGAGGCACGAGAACTGCATAGTATAAAGGTGTTCCTCGAGTGGTTTGATCTTAACCTCCTGGGCTAGATCCCAAGCCACCCTCATGTTTCTGAAAAACCAGTATTGACTATAGGGCTTATCTGTATGAACCCTAGCCACTAAAGGGAGAGGTTATGAGGATTTGAACTCAAGACCTCCCACTAAACAACACATACCGATAGCCAATTCAACAAACCACCGCTTATGTTATCTCCTAGCGAGAAATATATAAGAATACACAGTAGCGTACATATATATGAAATATTTTCTGAAAAAAATGTGAAACTTCTATTAAAAATGCGAACAATTTTAAAATGCCGAATAGTTTTGGAATTTGAGAACGAAATTTGAGCAATTTTTTTGAAAGTGAACAAGATTTCGAAACATGAACAATTTTTTGAATTTGTGGTTTTCTTAGGGGGGGGGGGGTTTGTTTGTCCCATTTTATTTTTTATTTTTCAATTTTATTTTGATCTCATTTCTCTTTAAAAAAATCACGAACTGTTTTTAAATCGTGAACCTTTTCTTAAATTCATGAACTTTTCAAATTCGGAAATATTATTTTAATATCGTGTACTTTGTTTTCAAATCTATGAACATTTTCAGTTTTATGAACTTTTGTTGTCCTTTGAGCTAGGTGTGGGCTTAAAAATCGACAAATGAAAGACCGAAACGATACCAAAAACGAAAAAACTAGATTTTTGGTTTTTTGTGTTGGTGTTGGAAAATTTCTACCACAAAGTCAACATGTTGAAAAAAGGTTTATCAATTTCAGAAAAGTAGACAATTTTCTTTCCTATGTACACTCAAACAAATGTACAGCGATAAATCAACACCACCCAATCACATCCATTTAATTAAATATTATATCTACAACATGTTGATTGCTTTTCCATTTTTGCGGTGCTATTGTCGTCTTAGGACTTTCATATGAATCTCTGATTCTTTTTTCCCTGTTTCTGCTTGGAGTCAGGTCATGCGAGTTCATCCAACCATTCACGTACAACTACGTGCTGCATTGCAATTTGCAAGTAACCTTGCTTCAGCAGAGGAGATTGGGTGATGGACATGCTATCAGCCTAGTTATGAACTACTATGTCTATTCCTAAATAGATAGCATATTAGAAAGCATGCACTCTAAATTTGGCTCATGCAATAAAAAGAGTATCCATATTGTTTTCTTGAGTAAAGAAGGTATTCAAGAAATGTACGTGAAAGGAATATTGATTTATGAAGAATGATATTTCAAATTACGTATGCCAAGAAATACTCCATCCGTTCCAAAATAGATGACTCAACTTTGTACTAATTTTAGTACGTACAAAGTTAGTACAAAGTTGCTCATCTATTTTGGAACGAAGGGAGTAGGTACTATACACTTCGTGTGAAATGTCAAATTTTCAAAAGGTTACCTATTATTTTTAGGGAAGGGTATCCTACATATGATTACATGTGTTAGCCGAGACGTGCAAGGCAAGCTTACTAGTGTGACAAAAGTTTGTGGAATTGGAAAAAAGTTCATCAGTTTGAAAAAGGTTAAGAATTTGATAAAAAGTTCACAAATCTGAACAAAAAGTTCGTAAAATAAAAAAAGTTCTCAATTTTGACAAAACAAAGTTCACAAATTTGATAACAATTTGTGAAATTCAAAAAAGTCCATCGACTTGAAAAAAGGTTAAAGAATTTATAAAAAAGTTTAAAAAATCATGAAATTGATAAAAGTTTGCGATATTGAAAACTATTCATTCATATGAAAAATTTAAGTTCATGGATTTAAAAAATATTCACGAATTTAAGAAAATGAAAAAAGAAAATAGAAATAGAAAAATAAGAAGAAATAAAGAAAAATAAAGCAAAGAAAAAAAGGCAAAAAGAAAAACATACTGATAAGATGCACAACAAGAAGTATAAAAGAAGAAGCCAGGCACAAGAGATAAATTGAATAAAAGAAGAAGCCAGGCACAAGAGATGCGTTGTCCTAGTTGGTTAGGGCATCTCCAGCCGGCCCCCCAAGACGCCCTCCCAGGCCACTTTTTAGACGCCGGCGGGCAAAAAACGCCCCACTCGGGCCCTCAGGAAGTTGTTTTTCGCCGGATTAGACGAAAGTTAGCGCCGGCACACCCACCCCAAACCCAGGCCCCAGGGGGGCAGCTGGGGACGCCGGCATGTCTTTTTTGCATGCACAGGCCCACTTGCCAGCCCCTCTTTATTCCCTCTCTCTCCTCTCTCCTCTCCTTTCTCTTTTTTCTTTCTCCTGTCTCCTCTTCTTTTCCATCCGCTGTTGGGGAACGTTGCAGAAAACAAAAAATTTCCTACGGTTTCACCAAGATCCATCTATGAGTTCATCTAGCAACGAGTATTCGGATTGCACCTCAATACCTTTGTAGACCGCGAGCGGAAGCGTTCACTAGAACGTGGATGATGGAGTCGTACTCGCCGTTATCCAAATCATTGGAGATCCTAGAGCCGAACGGACGACACCTCCGCGTTCAACACACGTACGGTCAGCGTGACGTCTCCTCCTTCTTGATCCAGCAAGGGGGAAGGACAGGTTGAGGAATATTGCTCCAGCAGCAACACGATGGCGTGGTGTTGGTGGAGAAGCAGTACTCCGGCAGGGCTTCGCCAAGCACGTGACGGAGGAGGAGAGGTGTTGCAGGGAAGAGGGAGGCGCCAGGGGCTCAGGGTGCGGCCGCCCCTCCCTCCCCCCCTTATATAGGCCCCCTGGGGGGGGGGGCGCCGGCCCTGGAGATCTAATCTCCCAAGGGAGCGGCGGCCAAGGGGGTGGAGTACCCCCCAAGGCAAGTGCCCCCCCCACCCTAGGGTTTCAACCCTAGGCGCAAGGGGGTGGGCCAAGGGGGGCGCACCAGCCCACTATGGGCTGGTTACCCCTCCCACTTCAGCCCATGGGGCCCTCCGGGATGGGTGGCCCCACCCGGTGGACCCCCGGGACCCATCCGGTGGTCCCGGTACAATACCGGTGACCCCCGAAACTTTGGCGATGGCCGAAACTGCACTTCCTATATATAATTCTTTACCTTCGGACCATTCCGGAACTCCTCGTGACGTCCGGGATCTCATCCGGGACTCCGAACAACTTTTGGATTACTGCATATTCATATCTTTACAACCCCAGCGTCACCGAACCTTAAGTGTGTAGACCCTACGGGTTCGGGAGACATGCAGACATGACCGAGACACCTCTCCGGCCAATAACCAACAGCGGGATCTGGATACCCATGTTGGCTCCCACATACTCCTCGATGATCTCATCGGATGAACCACAATGTCGAGGATTCAACCAATCCCGTATGCAATTCCCTTTGTCAATCGGTATTTTACTTGCCCGAGATTCGATCGTCGGATCCCAATACCTCGTTCAATCTCGTTACCGGCAAGTCACTTTACTCGTACCGTAATGCATGATCCCGTGATCAAACACTTTGATCACATTGAGCTCATTATGATGATGCATTACCGAGTGGGCCCGGTGATACCTCTCCGTCATACGGAGTGACAAATCCCAGTCTCGATCCGTGTCAACCCAACAGACACATTCAGAGATACCCGTAGTATACCTTTATAGTCACCCAGTTATGTTGTGACGTTTGGCACACCCAAAGCACTCCTACGGTATCCGGGAGTTACACGATCTCATGGTCTAAGGAAAAGATACTTGACATTGGAAAAGCTCTAGCAAACGAATTATACGATCTTGTGCTTATGCTTAGGATTGGGTCTTGTCCATCACATCATTCTCCTAATGATGTGATCTCGTTATCAATGACATCCAATGTCCATAGTCAGGAAACCATGACTATCAGTTGATCAACGAGCTAGTCAACTAGAGGCTTACTAGTGACATGTTGGTGTCTATGTATTCACATATGTATTACGATTTCCGGATAACACAATTATAGCATGAATAAAAGACAATTATCATGAACAAGGAAATATAATAATAATGCTTTTATTATTGCATCTAGGGCATATTTCCAATAGTCTCCCACTTGCACTAGAGTCAATAATCTAGTTACATTGTGATGAATCGAACACTCATAGAGTTCTGGTGTTGATCATGTTTTGCTCTAGGGAGAGGTTTAGTCAACGGATCTGCGACATTCAGATCCGTATGCACTTTGCAAATTTCTATGTCTCCATCTTGAACATTTTCACGAATGGAGTTGAAGCGACGCTTGATGTGCCTGGTCTTCTTGTGAAACCTGGGCTCCTTTGCAAGTGCAATAGCTCCAGTGTTGTCACAGAAGAGTTTGATCGGCCCCGACGCATTGGGTATGACTCCTAGGTCGGTGATGAACTCCTTCACCCAAATTGCTTCATGCGCTGCCTCCAAGGCTGCCATGTACTCCGCTTCACATGTAGATTCCGCCACGACGCTCTGCTTGTAGCTGCACCAGCTTACTGCTCCACCATTCAACATATACACGTATCTGGTTTGTGACTTAGAGTCATCCAGATCTGTGTCGAAGCTAGCGTCGACGTAACCCTTTACGACGAGCTCTTCGTCACCTCCATAAACGAGAAACATGTCCTTAGTCCTTTTCAGGTACTTCAGGATATTCTTGACCGCTGTCCAGTGTTCCTTGCCGGGATTACTTTGGTACCTACCTACCAAACTCACGGCAAGATTTACATCAGGTCTGGTACACAGCATGGCATACATAATAGACCCTATGGCCGAGGCATAGGGGATGACACTCATCTCTTCTATATCTTCTGCCGTGGTCGGGCATTGAGTTGAGCTCAATTTCACACCATGCAACACAGGCAAGAACCCTTTCTTGGACTGATCAATATTGAACTTCTTCAATATCTTTTCAAGGTATGTGCTTTGTGAAAGACCTATGAGGCGTCTTGATCTATCTCTATAGATCTTGATGCCTAATATATAAGCAGCTTCTCCAAGGTCCTTCATTGAAAAACTCTTATTCAAGTAGGCCTTAATGCTGTCCAAAAGTTCTATATCATTTCCCATCAAAAGTATGTCATCTGCATATAATATGAGAAATGCTACAGAGCTCCCACTCACTTTCTTGTAAACGCAGGCTTCTCCATAAGTCTGCATAAACCCAAACGCTTTGATCATCTCATCAAAGCGAATGTTCCAACTCCGAGATGCTTGCACCAGCCCATAAATGGATCGCTGGAGCTTGCATACCTTGTTAGCATTCTTAGGGTCGACAAAACCTTCCGGCTGCATCATATACAGTTCTTCCTTAAGATAACCGTTAAGGAATGCCGTTTTGACGTCCATTTGCCATATCTCATAATCATAGTATGCGGCAATTACTAACATGATTCGGACGGACTTCAGTTTCGCTACGGGAGAGAAAGTCTCATCGTAGTCAACCCCTTGAACTTGCCGATAACCCTTAGCGACAAGTCGAGCTTTATAGATGGTAACATTACCATCCGCATCCGTCTTCTTCTTAAAGATCCATTTGTTTTCTATCGCTCGCCGATCATCGGGCAAGTCTGTCAAAGTCCATACTTTGTTTTCATACATGGATCTTATCTCGGATTGCATGGCCTCTAGCCATTTGTTGGAATCTGGGCCCGCCATCGCTTCTTCATAGTTCGAAGGTTCACCATTGTCTAACAACATGATTTCCAGGACAGGGTTGCCGTACCACTCTGGTGCGGAACGTGTCCTTGTGGACCTACGAAGTTCAGTAGTAACTTGATCTGAAGTTTCATGATCATCATCATTAACCTCCTCTCTAACCGGTGGAGGCACCACAGAAAGATTTTCTTGAGCTGCGCTACTCTCCGGTTCAAGAGGTAATACTTCATCAAGTTCCACTTTCCTCCCACTTACTTCTCTTGAGAGAAACTCTTTCTCCAGAAAGGATCCGTATTGGCAACAAAGATCTTGCCTTCGGATCTTAGGTAGAAGGTATACTCAATTGTTTCCTTAGGGTATCCTATGAAGACACATTTTTCCAACTTGGGTTCGAGCTTTTCAGGTTGAAGTTTCTTGACATAAGCATCGCATCCCCAAACTTTTAGAAACGACAGCTTAGATTTCTTTCCAAACCATAATTCATACGGTGTCGTCTCAACGTATTTAGACGGTGCCCTATTTAAAGTGAATGCAGTTGTCTCTAGAGCGTATCCCCAAAATGATAGCGGTAAATCAGTAAGAGACATCATAGATCGCACCATATCCAATATAGTGCGATTACGATGTTCGGACACTCCGTTACATTGAGGTGTTCCAGGCGGCGTGATTTGTGAAACGATTCCACATTTCCTTAAGTGTGTGCTAAATTCGTGACTTAAATATTCTCGTCCACGATCTGATCGTAAGAACTTTATTTCCCGGTCACGTTGATTCTCTACCTCATTCTGAAATTCCTTGAACTTTTCAAAGGTCTCAGACTTGTGTTTCATCAAGTAGACATACCCATATCTACTCAAGTCATCCGTGAGAGTGAGAACATAACGATATCCTCCGCGAGCCTCAACACTCATTGGACCGCACACATCAGTATGTATGATTTCCAATAAGTTGGTTGCTCGCTCCATTGTCCCGGAGAATGGAGTCTTGGTCATTTTGCCCATGAGGCATGGTTCGCATGTGTCAAATGATTCATAATCGAGAGACTCTAAAAGTCCATCAGCATGGAGCTTCTTCATGCGCTTGACACCAATGTGACCAAGGCGGCAGTGCGACAAGTATATGGGACTATCGTTATCAACTTTACACCTTTTGGTATTCACACTATGAATATGTGTATCATCACGTACGAGATTCATTAAGAATAAACCATTGACCATCGGAGCATGACCATAAAACATATCACTCATATAAATAGAACAACCATTATTCTCGGATTTAAATGAGTAGCCATCTCGTATTAAACGAGATCCAGATACAATGTTCATGCTCAAACTTGGCACTAAATAACAATTATTGAGGTTTAAAACTAATCCCGTAGGTAAATGTAGAGGTAGCGTGCCGACGGCGATCACATCGACCTTGGAACCATTCCCGACGTGCATCGTCACCTCGTCCTTCGCCAGTCTCCGCTTATTCCGCAGCTCCTGCTTTGAGTTACAAATATGAGCAACGGCACCGGTATCAAATACCCAGGAGCTACTACGAGCATTGGTAAGGTACACATCAAGTACATGTATATCACATATACCTTTAGTGTTGCCGGCCTTCTTGTCCGCTAAGTATTTGGGGCAGTTCCGCTTCCAGTGACCCTTCCCTTTGCAATAAAAGCACTCAGTCTCAGGCTTGGGTCCATTCTTTGACTTCTTCCCGGCAACTTGCTTACCGGGCGCGGCAACATCCTTGCCGTCCTTCTTGAAGTTCTTCTTACCCTTGCCTTTCTTGAACTTGGTGGTTTTATTGACCATCAACACTTGATGTTCCTTTTTGATTTCTACCTCCGCTGATTTCAGCATAGCAAATACCTCAGGAATGGTCTTTACCATCCCCTGCATATTGTAGTTCATCACAAAGCTCTTGTAGCTAGGTGGGAGCGACTGAAGGATTCTGTCAATGACCGCCTCGTCTAGGAGGTTAATCTCCAGCTGAGTCAAGCGGTTGTGCAACCCAGACATCTTGAGTATGTGTTCACTGACAGAACTATTTTCCTCCATCTTACAACTGTAGAACTTGTCGGAGACTTCATATCTCTCGACCCGGGCATGAGCTTGGAAAACCATTTTCAGCTCTTCGAACATCTCATATGCTCCGTGTTGCTCAAAACGCTTTTGGAGCCCCGGTTTTAAGCTGTAAAGCATGCCGCACTGAACGAGGGAGTAATCATCAGCACGCTGCTGCCAAGCGTTCATAACGTCTTGGTTCTCTGGGACGGGCGCATCACCTAGCGGTGCTTCTAGGACATATTGTTTCCTGGCAGCTATGAGGATGATCCTCAGGTTCCGGACCCAGTCCGTATAGTTGCTGCCATCGTCTTTCAGCTTGGTTTTCTCTAGGAACGCGTTGAAGTTGAGGTTGACATTAGCGTTGGCCATTTGATCTACAAGACATTTATGCAAAGATTTTAGACTAAGTTCATGATAATTAAGTTCATCTAATCAAATTATTTAATGAACTCCCACTCAGATTAGACATCCCTCTAGTCATCTAAGTGAAACATGATCCGACTCAACTAGGCCGTGTCCGATCATCACGTGAGACGGACTAGTCATCATCGGTGAACATCTCCATGTTGATCGTATCTTCCATACGACTCATGTTCGACCTTTCGGTCTCTTGTGTTCCGAGGCCATATCTGTACATGCTAGGCTCGTCAAGTCGACCTAAGTGTTTGCATGTGTAAATCTGTCTTACACCCGTTGTATATGAACGTTGGAATCTATCACACCCGATCATCACGTGGTGCTTCGAAACAACGAACTGTCGCAATGGCGCACAGTTAGGGGGAACACTTTCTTGAAATTGTTATGAGGGATCATCTTATTTATTACCGTCGTTCTAAGTAAACAAGATGCAAAAACAAGATAAACATCACATGCAATCAAATAATAATAGTGACATGATATGGCCAATATCATATAGCTCCTTTGATCTCCATCTTGGGGCTCCATGATCATCTTGTAACCGGCATGACACCATGATCTCTATCATCGTGTCTCCATGAAGTTGCTCACCAACTATTACTTCTACTACTATGGCTAACACGTTTAGCAATAAAGTAAAGTAATTTACATGGTGTTTCCTTTGACACGCAGGTCATAAAAAATAATGACAACTCCTATGGCTCCTGCCGGTTGTCATACTCATCGACATGCAAGTCGTGATTCCTATTACATGAACATGATCTCATACATCACATATATATCATTCATCATTCATCACAACTTTGGCCATATCATATCACAAAGCACTTGCTGCAAAAACAAGTTAGACGTCCTCTAATTGTTGTTGCAAGTTTTACGTGGCTGCAATAGGGTTCTAGCAAGAACGTTTTCTTACCTACGTAAAAGCCACAACGTGATTTGTCAACTTCTATTTACCCTTCATAAGGACCCTTTTCGTCGAATCCGCTCCAACTAAAGTGGGAGAGACAGACACCCGCCAGCCACCTTATGCAACTAGTGCATGTCAGTCGGTGGAACCGGTCTCACGTAAGCGTACATGTAAGGTTGGTCCGGGCCGCTTCATCCTACAATACCGCTGAAGCAAAATAAGACTAGTAGCGGCAAGAAAGTTGACAACATCTATGCCCACAACAATTGTGTTCTACTCGTGCAAAGAGAACTACGCATAGACCTAGCTCATGATGCCACTGTTGGGGAACGTTGCAGAAAACAAAAATTTTCCTACGGTTTCACCAAGATCCATCTATGAGTTCATCTAGCAACGAGTATTCAGATTGCATCTACATACCTTTGTAGATCGCGAGCGGAAGCGTTCACTAGAACATGGATGATGGAGTCGTACTCGCCGTGATCCAAATCACCGGAGATCCTAGCGCCGAACGGACGGCACCTCCGCGTTCAACACACGTACGGTCAGCGTGACGTCTCCTCCTTCTTGATCCAACAAGGGGGAAGGAGAGGTTGAGGAAGATTGCTCCATCAGCAGCACGACGCTCCAGCAGCAGCACGACGGCATGGTGTTGGTGGAGAAGCAGCACTCTGGCAGGGCTTCGCCAAGCACGTGACGGAGGAGGAGAGGTGTTGCAGGGGAGAGGGAGGCGCCAGGGGTTCAGGGTGCGGCCGCCCCTCCCTCCCCCCCTTTATATAGGCCCCCTGGGGGGGCGCTGGCGCTGGAGATCTAATCTCCCAAGGGGGCGGCGGCCAGGGGGGTGGAGTACCCCCCAAGGCAAGTGTGCGCCCCCCCACCCTAGGGTTTCAACCCTAGGCGCAAGGGGGTGGGCCAAGGGGGCGCACCAGCCCACTATGGGCTGGTTCCCCCTCCCACTTCAGCCAATGGGGCCCTCCGGGATGGGTGGCCCCACCCGATGGACCCCCGGGACCCATCCGGTGGTCCCGGTACAATACCGGTGACCCCCGAAACTTTGCCGATGGCCAAAACTGCACTTCCTATATATAATTCTTTACCTCCGGACCATTCCGGAACTCCTCGTGACGTCTGGGATCTCATCTGGGACTTCGAACAACTTTCAGATCACTGCATATTCATATCGTTACAACCCTAGCGTCACCTAACCTTAAGTGTGTAGACCCTACGGGTTCGGGAGACATGCAGACATGACCGAGACACCTCTCCGGCCAATAACCAACAGCGGGATCTGGATACCCATGTTGGCTCCCACATACTCCTCGATGATCTCATCGGATGAACCACGATGTCGAGGATTCAATCAATCCCGTATGCAATTCCCCTTGTCAATCGGTATTTTACTTGCCCGAGATTCGATCGTCGGTATCCCAGTACCTCGTTCAATCTCGTTACCGGCAAGTCACTTTACTCATACCGTAATGCATGATCCCGTGATGAAACACTTTGATCACATTGAGATCATTATGATGATGCATTACCGAGTGGGCCCGGTGATACCTCTCCGTCATACGGAGTGACAAATCCCAGTCTCGATCCGTGTCAACCCAACAGACACTTTCGGAGATACCCGTAGTATACCTTTATAGTCACCCAGTTACGTTGTGACGTTTGGCACACCCAAAGCACTCCTACGGTATCCGGGAGTTACACAATCTCATGATCTAAGGAAAAGATACTTGACATTGGAAAAGCTCTAGCAAACGAATTAGACGATCTTGTGCTTATGCTTAGGATTGGGTCTTGTCCATCACATCATTCTCCTAATGATGTGATCTCGTTATCAATGACATCCAATGTCTATAGTCAGGAAACCATGACTATCAGTTGATCAACGAGCTAGTCAACTAGAGGCTTACTAGGGACATGTTGGTGTCTATGTATTCACACATGTATTACGATTTCCGGATAACACAATTATAGCATGAATAAAAGACAATTATCATGAACAAGGAAATATAATAATAATGCTTTTATTATTGCCTCTAGGGCATATTTCCAACATCCGCCACCTACCACACACACAGCCGGAGCGGAGCACGCATGGCCGCGGAGGGGCTCGTGCCCGGCACGGAGCGGACAAGATCCTCACCGCGTCGACGTGCGCGTCGGTGCCCCCGCCCGTGCACTCCACGACACATGGCCGGGGCGGGGCTCGCGCTCGCGCGGCCGTCGCGGGGGGCTCGCGTGGCCGGATCGGAGCACGCGTAGCCGGGGAGGGGCTCGCGCACGCATGGCCGGTGCGGGGCTCGCGCACGCATGGCCGGGGCGGGAAGGGCCTCCGTCTTCTTCGTCCTCCCAGTGGCCGTCCCCGTGGCCGCGAGCGAGCAGGGTGGAGAGCCGGCGGAGGAGGAGGATGAGCGAGCAGAAGCAGACGCTGCGGGCGGCCACGGGCGCCCCCCTTCCTCCTCCTCCCTCCTCTCCGTCCTCATCCACGCCGGCCACGAAGGGCACGCGCGGGCAGGCACGGGCGCGGCCAGGCGCCCCCTTGCTACTCCTCCCTCCTCTCCGTCCTCGTCGGCGCCGGCCACGGAGGGCGCGCGCGGCCAGGCGCGGGCGGGCGCGGGCGCGGCCAGGCGCCCCCCTTCCTCCTCCTTCCTCATCCCTCCTCTCCTCGCTCCTTGACCTCGCGGGCGGTGTGGCTGCTGCACATGGCGTGGCGGGGCTCGCGCTCGAGCTCGATGGAGAGATGGCGGGGCTCGCGCTCGAGCTCGATGGAGGGATGGCGGGGCTCGCGCTCGAGCTCGATGGAGGGATGGTGGTATGCGGCGGCGAGGCCCGTGCCAAGGAGCGTGCGGCGAACGATGGCGGGCGTCCTCGATGGTGCTGGAGACGGTGTCGAGCTGCGGTGCCGCCACGCGTCCTCGAAATGCGTCTTGGGTGGGGGGACGGCTGGGAAAAATTTCGTCCCAGGGTCAAAATCTTCGCCGGCAGCCCCCAGGCGGCGAAAAAAATGCCTTCTGGGGGGCCAACGGCTGGAGATGCCCTTAGTGCAGGTGGAGATAAATCAAGAGGTTGGGTGTTCGATACTGCCTCACCCATTTATTATTTGAAGCTTAAAAAAATAATAAAATAATAAATGGGCCAGGCCCAGGATGGAGGGGGGGACGTGCGCCAGTTTGTCTGCTGGGCCGGCGGATCTGCTATGTACGTCTACGTACAGCTCGTACGCCTCACATATGGAGGTGTGTATACGTTATGGTCAAATGACGATACTACCCTTATACGGTTTGTAGAGGGGGGTGTACCGAAGCATGGCTCACCAAATTATATGTCTGTTTTTGATTGACCTATGAATTGCAGAGGACAAAATAGGTGATACAAATGTCATGCTTCAGAAGATGCCCTGCATCCTCTTCTGATGCCGAGGTGCAGCTGCGAACAGGGAGGTTTTGAACTCTGAAAGTGGTAAGCTGAGTATTAGCGGTCTTTGTTTCAATTTTTGAGGCAAAGCTTAGAAGGCCGGAGGAGAAGATCACAAATATCAGGAGACGGTGGCTATGCACCTTTAGTTGAAAAATTTAGTCTGTTCGATTGAATTGCAGGAGAAGCTGGAGAACGAGTGAGGAACCAGATGGGGATGATCGTCAAGGAGACACCACCAGATCGAGGCCCGGCACTAGACCAAGGGAACTGTGTCCAACAAGGAAATCCTCGACTTGAGGATCATTACATAAAGAAAATTAACTGTTAATATGGCAATGATCAACGAACCTTGTGACGTTTCCATTTTCATAACTGTTGTTTTCCGCATATCTCTGTAGATTGAGAACCATTACATTGAAGGAAAAAAAATGTTGTCCTGCTGATAGGAGAATCATTCCATGTTTTTGATATGTTACTTGTGGCGCATTACTTTGGCGAATGATTCATATAGCCTTTAACATTATTCCTCCAGTTAGCATTGAATCGTTAGGTCTATAACACCAATACACACGCCACCAGCCGCCAGCCGCCCCTCCCCGCTCCTCCCCCGCTTCGCCGCCACCGGAGGGGACACCGGCGAAGCCCGCGTGGTCCCCAGGGAAGGTGGCGGCAGGGCATCCTCGTCGTTCTCGCGCAGATCTCGCGGCGGCCGATGGCGATCTCGCGGCGGCCGGTGGCACGCGGCGGTGTTCCGTCGGTGGCTGGCGCCTGCTGCCCGTGGGGCGGCGTCCCTCATGGCGGCGGGGCGGCCCCTGAACGGCGCTTGGTTGTGGCCACGTGGCGGTGCACGGGTGGGCCGGATCTGGGCTTCCGGTCTGCGTCCTCGTCGTGGAAGCGCTTGCCGTTGCCCTCGGCCATGAGGCGTGGTCCGGGACGGGCCGAGCGCCGATGGTGCTGGCCAGGACGCACGCTGTCAGCGCCTTACTTCATCTCACGTCGTCTCGCTGGCCAATGGTGGTGGTCATCTTCTTCATCAGAGATGGCCGGCCAGAGGCTTGGTGATCGGATCTAGAGATCCATCATCCAGTCCCGGCTGCGAGTTGGGGAGACATGGTTGCCGGTGAAAATCGAGCCGTTGGCAGGCGATGGCGGCATTCTACGCCGTCACCTTGATGGGGGCATCATCGTGTAACTATTGTCGACCCACTCGTGCTGCTCTGGGGGAAACCCTAGGATCTGGTGTTCCAGATCGGACGATGGCGGCACCGCGGTGTCGTTTCTCTCTTGGGAGCATCGTTTGTGGAGCAGCACTGGAAGTCAGAGGCAGGAGGTGGAGCGGTTTCGCCTTGCACGGAGCTTCGGTGGAGATGTTAAGTCATGCCTGACCGACAGGTGCTACGCTTTGTCATGCCTGGTCGACAGGTGCTACGCACGACAGATCTTTCAAAGACTTCAAGCTGTGCCGGCTGGTGGTACTTGGCAGCATGGTGCTGAGGTGTATTAGTGGCGACCGCGACGTGCACAACTGTTTGCGCGCAGGGAGGCGGTGCCGTTAGGCGTCGTGGTGGCGTCGACGATAGCTAGACCGAGCAAGGTTGATGCATCAGTACAGTTCTGAAGATGGAGCGGTGGCAGTTGGTGGCGGCGGCCTCTGAGAGCACGCTGGTCCGGCGAGACCTATGCCCGGCAGGCGTCCTGGATGGGTCCTCAGGTCTTAGATGTTAGGTTTGGCTGCAATGTCTGTTTGGTATTAGGCACGGGCTATCTGCGGCCCTTCATCAACTGGATAGGTGTAGCGACAGTTTGTTGCTTAGACGGCGGCTTTAGTCTTACTGTGGTATTACTTTGTAAAGTCTTGTGGGTATAATTAATAAAGTGACCGTATGCATCGCCCAGATGCAGAGGCCGGGGGTCATCCTCCTTTTCTAAAAAAAATTTGGAACGTGGTTAGCTGGAGTTGATCATACTACTGCGTCTCATATTCGGATTGAAATATGTGCGCTTATTTGAGCTATATGAAATTGCAGGAATGATATGATTTTTAACAGACAACATATTTTAACTTTTTTTGCAGGTCATCTTCAGAGCTACGGCATGGATCCATACGTGGTCCTTACGGACTCCAGGAAGCCATTGGTTACTGGGTGCAACCAGTGAGAGATGCTAGCACGGGCTATATTTAACCGGTTTGGATGGCGGTCGCATAACAGGATAGGAGTCTAGGGAGCTTGTCCATTTTTCCATAACCGTTGTCTATTTGAGTTTTTCATTTTTCTTTGCTCCGCTTGCGAGCTATAATACTTTTATGACTCTATGATACTTTGAGACTTTAATAAGATGGCTGCATGCATTGTTCAGATACAGAGGCTGGGGGCAAGCCTCCTTTTCCAAAAAAAAAAAAATCTAAGGCCAACTCTAGCCAATCCCCTAAAATGCTGCAGAGGTGTACAATTTCGGTTTTACTCCTCTAACTGATACCTAGCCGATCTCCTAAACAGTTAGAGGAGTTAAAGTTTTTTTAAATATAGAGGAGTTAAAGTTTACTCCCCCAGCGTATCTGATGACTATATTTAGTCCGCCTGGAGACGGCCGAGCAAAATCTCGTCGCTCCTCTCGCTTCCGAATTCGTCGCCCCTGCTGCTTCCCACAACCAGATCCACTCGGGCTGACGCCGTTGCTGTGTCCCACGGCCAGCTTCGCCTCGGCGCAACAAGTCGGGCGGCGCCACATGCATGCCCCGGAGGTTGGAGTCCAGCAGGCGCTCGTTGACGCGCAGCAGCGCCCGGCGAAGTTATCATCGCTGCCCGTAGGGACGAGGTCGACGGCTGGAACGCCGGCTTCGACGGGCGCGAAGCAGTGCCCCGCCACGGGGTTTGGTGCATTGAAGGCGGAGAGCCGGAGACCTTCAGCACGTGTCGGCCGGGTCTCGCCATAGCCTTGCCCGTGTCGCTGGCCATGGCATTTTTAGGAAGGAGGGGCGGTGCCTTCCACGTGCCCTGCATCGACACATGGCAGACGGTCCACATTACTTTTAATATCAATCCACCGAATTCTGTTAACGCGCTATTTGGGACATGGCTTAATAGGATTGAGCCTGACTTAGCGAGACACATTCGGGTTGGAGTTTGTGCTTTGCTGTGGACTATCTGGACTTGCAGAAATGATTTGATTTTTAACAGAATATCATGTATACATTTTTTGCAGGTTTTATTCCGCACTACGGCTCTGATCCGTTCATGGTCGCTACTCACCCAGACGGAGGCCAGGGAGCATTTGGTTACTGGGTCTTTCCGATGGGAGATGGTAGCTCGGGATATTTTCAACCGGTTTGGATGGCGGTCATGTAATAGGATAGGCATGTAGTTTACCTATCTAGTTTTAGCCAGCCGGTTGTGGCGTCTGTTCATGGCTAGTGGGTGTTTCTAGCCTTCTTTGGCTCTGTGTGAGCTTTTTTCCTTTTTTCTTATTACTTTTGGAGACCTTGGAACCATGTTGGCACTGCGTTATTTGGTTAATAAGATGGTCGTATGCATCTTTCTAATGCAGAGGCCGGAGAATTCCCCCTTTTCGAAAAAAAAGCACTCCACCTGCCTACTCTACTGCGGCAGCGTCCTCGCCGCTGATCTCTCGCGCGCCGACGTCCAGCCCGATGATGCTCGTACTCAAGTCCAACGGCCGCGCTGACACAGTCACTGAAGCGCCCAATACAAGGAAGGACGATGAGAATGAGGCGTCCCCGAAGGCAGAGGAGGTTGTCGAGGTGAAGCTTGGCAAGCTTCGATGCATGGACGACAATCGCGGTTCAGGCCACCTCGCCGCATGACTAGTGTTTAACAAAATGCATAAACTAAAAATAAATTTTACTCCGTTATATACAGAGGATCGGCTAGGTATGATCAAAACTTAATGAAGTAAATATACTGCTTCACTAAGGTTTACTTCGCCGTTATTTTTAGGTGACAGGCTAGAGTTAGCCTAAGTTCAAATACACCAACTTATACAAAAAAAAGGCATCAGAGTAGGAAGACCGCTCTTCCTTGGATTCAGTTTGTCCAGGTTGTGAGATGAAGGCACATGCAACTCCTTATTAAGGCCATGAGCATGTAGTTCTCTCTGAACCATGCAATTGTTGGCTAGTGAAAATGCTTAAATTATATGGTTGGAATGCGAATATTATAATTATGAAATATCTACTATCAGCATGAACACCAAGAAGGCACATGCTAGATGCTACTGATATTTTAATTATGACAAAAAAGAGCGTCTCTATGCCGAGTATCAAACCACAGGGCTCCCGGCAAAGAATGCCACAACCGTCAACCGCCAACGGCCGTGCCACGTGTCCCCTTGTTGCCGGGTGCCATGTCCTTGCTCTGGTCGTAGTAAACATAAGCAGCGTGTGTCATCTTTGCCGAGTGCACGTTTGTCAAGCTTCGACAAAGGCCATCTCTACTGGGTATTCGATATTGCTGAGAGCTATACTCAGCTTAGAGCAACTCTAGCAGACCCCGCAAAACGCTCCGGCCCATAAAATAACAGCCAAATTTTGGATCGGGGCCAAAAAAATCTGCAGACATTGCATCCGGCACCGGCCTGCAAATTTTTTTGCGGGGCGCGGCAAATCTTCTCCCCCAACCTCTATCTTCACGGGCTGGGAGGCCGACCCGAGCTCAACCCCCATCCGGCGTGAGATTTGGCGGGAGGGACATTTTCGCACGTCCTTTCCCGCTCCCCGCACCCTCCGCCACCATTGCCCCCCCCTCCTTCGAAAGCTCCGGCTGCTCCTCCCCGGCCGTCCCTCGCCGCCATGGACGACCCCATGTTGTCCCACGTCACCGTTGAGGTCGTGCACGCCCCTTCTCGTCGGGCGGATCTCGTCGCCGGCCATGTTGGCCCCGCCGGCGTCGCCCAAGCACACGCCGCGCCTGCCCGCAAGCGGCAGGGCAACGTGCTTGTGCAGGGCGGGAATCCGGCTACCCCCGCCTCGATGGCCCACGCTCCGGGCGCCAATGCCGCTGTGCGATCCCAGCCGGCGGCGGAGAAGGCCGACAAGGCCGCGAGCGCAAAATGGAGGAAGGTTCCGACTTCAAGGAAGCCATCTTCTTCAACCTCTCACTCCATCCCCCCGCAAGGAGGTGCTCCGGCGATGCCATTCATCGGTGCCGCTCCCCCCGCGAGCGAGGTGTTCGACGAAATGCCCGGAAGGTATATCTCTTCGGACTTCGGCGATTCTCTTTCATTTTCGCCATTGTTTTCGATAGCTCGTGACTTGTTATCGTTCGCTATAGCGGTGGTTCGAACAATGCAACAACCGAGTTCGTGAACTTGTTGGACACGAACGCGGTTGACATTGATCAAGCCCCTTTCGAACCTTTGGACTACAATGAAACGGAGGGCGGCGTAGACGATCATGGTTGTGCGGATGAGTTGGCGGAGATCGAAGCGGAAGCGTTTGAGAATTCACAAGCAAAAACTGGGAAAAGCCCAAGATCGAAGAACTACACTATCTTGGAAGATCAAGCTTTGATCAAAGCATGGAGTGCGGTGTCTCTTGATGCATGCACGGGTACTAATCAAACCTCCAAGAGATATTGGCAAAGGATTAAAGATCAATACTTCCGCATTATGAAAAACTATCCCGATAAGACTGCACACACATTTCGATCTCTTCAAGGTCGTTGGGAGAACATCAAGCCTATGTGCAGCCGTTGGGCAGCTTGCTTGGAACAAGTACGCAATGCACCTCCAAGTGGTACTGTGGAGTCTGACTATGTGAGTTTGCTTTGCCTTTGTTCAAGTTGTGCATCATCATAATGTATCATGAAAAATGATTGCATCACTTTGTTCACATTGTGTAGGACAAGATTGCTAAACATAGATACAAGGACATGGAAGCTTCGGAAGGCAGATTCTTCAAATTAGAGCATTGTTGGGAGTTGCTCCAAAAGTGCGACAAGTGGAAGTTGATCGACAAAGATTCCCCACCAAAAAGAGGCTCACTTACAAACATAGATGAAGATGAGGATGATGATGGCCCAAGAAATTTGAACAAGCCCGATGACGACAAGAAGACTAGAGAGAAGATAAAGAGAGAGCAAGAAGCATCGAGCTTGAGGGAGAAGATTGATGCCATGGTGCAATCAAACAACTTGATGTTGTTGAAGTCGTTGGAGATCAAGAAAGAGTTGGCCGAAAAGAAGGCAAAAGAGAAGCAAGAAAAATGGCAAATGCTCAAGAAAGAGGGGCTGCGCAGAGCTGCCATTAAGGAGAGAAATGTACGCGCCTCTGAAAATAAATCGCTGTCATTGTTGCTCGCCGGAGAGAACAAGATCATGTCAATGAACCGCAATGACATGGACGGCGTCATCAAAACATGGCATGATATGGCAAGGAGAGAGATCTTGAAGAGGAGAATGGTCGCCTCGGCCGGTCCGTCTGCCAGTTCCGGTGATGTTTTCTCTGCTCCATATGGTGGCAATGTGGATGATTTCGGTGCGGGAGTTGGAACAAGCGACGGAGGTCGCTACGATGGCGCCGATGAACTTCAAGATGGACTCCACGGCGCGGAATGAAGATCGACCTCCAAGATGATGCCGGACATGGGCGCATACCTTTGCATGCCCTCTTTTGCGTAATGAACTTCGCTTTTATTTGCGCGCAAACTGTTTATGTCATTTGAATTTGAACTTGTTTGTGAAACCATATGACAAATTTCAGATTTACAGTTTTTCTGTTTGCGGGTCGTTGCGCTGTTGCCCGAGCAAAACCCGCATAGCCGACCTGTAAAAAAGCATATTCCGCGAATATACTTTTTTACGTGTCTGTTTGGGGGGTCTGCATCTGTGCTAGCCCTCGCCGGTCCGCAAAAACGATTTTGCGCGAACTGCAAATGCATTTTGCGGGGAGTTGCTCTTAGACAGTCTTCGCCGAGCACCCGTGCTTTGGCTCTTGGTGTAGATAAAAGTACTCGTTGTAAATGATTTTTCAAGTAGTATTTGGGGAATCCGCGCGCCAATGTAGTGATACGCTGATACTAGTCCTGGACATAGAGAAAACTACGAGGTTCTAGCTGTTTATCTCGTGCAATTATGTCAAGAAAAGAACGAATCAATGGACAATGGGGGCCGAGGATTTACGGCACACAAGTGCCGGGGCACTCAGGTCCTGGTGCCACTTTTTATTTGGGTTTCCAATTTTCAAAGTTTTATATATTTTAAATGATTTATTAATTAAGTTATGTTTTCATATTCGTGTTTCTCGTTACCAGTGCTTTTAAATAAGATCCATTTTGA
Organism: Triticum dicoccoides; assembly: GCF_002162155.2. Taxonomy (NCBI): domain Eukaryota; kingdom Viridiplantae; phylum Streptophyta; class Magnoliopsida; order Poales; family Poaceae; genus Triticum; species Triticum dicoccoides. The sequence goes on along the minus strand of NC_041390.1, from coordinate 622,821,357 downwards.
ATATATTTTGATGACTTTTGAGAAAAATGCCCTGTTCAAGAATTCATCCGATTAACCAGTTAACTTGCCGATTAATTCCTACTCATAGGGTTCCCGAGTAGCCCGTAAGCCAATAAATCGTCCAATTAATTGATTAAATGGCCGATTAATTTGCCGATTAGCCTATTAATCCTCTACTCACCAGCCGACCGAGCAGCTACCAGTTAACGATTTCCTCAACAATGGAAAAATGTTAAACATCATTGTTTGAAACTTAGTACGTATGACCAATAATAATCAATTATTTTGTGTCCACGGTCGACGGGAAAAATTCCTTAAAATTAGATTTCTCAAACTTGTTGAATCTGGGCATTTTTTATTCAAACATGATAAGTTTCATCATTGAAACTTGAAGCTTTTGGAGGGAATTTCTTTTTTTACTATGCCCTCGTGCGGGATTCAACAACTTCACGAATCATGAGGCAATTTGAGCGGATGGCAGGGCTTGGCAGATGAGTGCCCCCACACTTACGTGCCCTTGTGACTTTTCGGACAATGGTCCAAAAGTGACGGCCTAGTCCGCGCCACGGCCGGCTCCCAAATAATCTCGTTCCCAAATCGCGTAACACTATTTATAGTGAGAGTGGCATAGGTAGTAACATCAATGCCATATAATGCAAAAAAAAAAACTCTAGCAGACCCCGCAAAAACTTAACCCGCAAAATGCATTTGCGGTTTCACGAAAATCACGTTTGCGGGTCGAAAACTAGCGCGGCCGAAGAGAAACCATATCTAAATTTGCATAATTTGAAAAAACACTTTCGCGGGAGAAATTGCACAAACATAGTTCATCACATACTACATAGATTTTAAATGATCAATAAACTACAAGCATAGTTCATACTACATACTACATTAACTAGTACTAGAGGGGTCGGATCTGATGGCGGCGAGGTCGTGGCAAATGGACGATGCCGTGGAGGAGAAGGACGCTCAATCCTCCTCGCTAGAGCTGCACAGGTCGACGTACTTCGCCGCCTACTCCTCGCGGATGCGATGCCACTCCTCGGCCTTCTCCTTGGCGGCGACCGCCTGCCGCCACTGGAGGTCTTCGAGCTCCTCGGCGTGGCGCCGGCGCTCCGCCTCCTCGCGCATGCTCTGCTCGGCGATGGCGGCCGCAACGGCGTCGACGTCGGCGACGTAGTCTTCCGGCCCGACGACTCCACGGCGGCCGAGCGGAGCGGGCTCCTCGGGCTCCTCCTTCACGGGGATGAAGGCGAACTCGTCCGACTCCTCCTCATCCTCCGACCACTCCCTCTTCACGGGGAGAAGGCCCGCGCCGGAGGAGCAGGAGCTCCCGGCGTACGAAGACCTCGGGGAGGAGAAGGACGCGCGCCGGCAATCGTACTCCTCCGTCTCGCTCCACTGAAAGCTCGCCGACGGCGAGAGGCCGCGGTTGGTCCACTTCCGGGCCCCGCGCTTCCTCGGGTCGTCCGACCGGACGCGCCGCTCGCGCTCCGGGTCCCTTCCGCCGCCGGATCTGCTGTCGGAGCCGCGTCCGGAGCTCCACATTCGGCCCCACATGGCGGCTGGAGGCGGGGCGGGTGGTCGCAGGCGACGAGAAATGTGGAGAGGGGGAAGGGGAATCGCGTGTCTCAGCGGCGGCGGGGGATAGGGTTTAGACCCGCAAACGAGCCGCGGAACCGCAGATATAGCAGTCGGGGCGTGCGGTTTGCGGGCCGCGGCAAAAAGAATTGCGGGTCGGGCGAGTATGCGGGCTCTGTTCTGTCCGAAAAATTGGGCCGAGCCCACATATTCGCCGGAATTTTACGGGTCTGCGTGTTTTGCGGGGTCTGCTAGAGTTGCTCTAATACTCCTATGACACCATGCGAAATGAAATTCTAGCGAAACTGGCCTCTACCAGGTAGTGTGATGTCATCCACTTCATTTAAAAAATGAAGTATTCCACTCATTTCTATCACATGTGATTTCTCTTCTTTTTCCTGGCACCAGCCACTGTTTAGCAGCACGACTTTACTGCAGTCACTATTTTATTCTTTCACTCACGGTCCATTCACCCATACTTTTAGTTTGATTCTACACTTTGTAACACTTTTAACTTTTGAAGCAATGATCCCATTTATAATCCGTTTGCAGATTCGGGTTCCTGACATTTAAATCTTAGACATGTTTTGAACAAGTTCAAATTCAAATGTTGATACAGTAATGAAACTTATATGATATATGACATGATACATTAATGAAACTGGAGCGAAAACATGCAAATAATAATAATAATGATGATAAACCATAATGAAACTTATAGTATAAAAAAATCTGAAACGTTAATGATCTATGGAGTGAAACAGTGATGAAAACATGCAAAAGGGAATGCATGGCAAAATAATGAAAACATATAAAATAGCACTGTCACAGAAATGAAATCTATTGGAAATATATGTGAAAATAATTTTTTTAGAACTCAGCCCAACCATGAATGATAAAACGAAATGATATGAGAACTTATTTCAAACTCCAAATGAAACAGTGCCGATCAAAACATGCAAAAAAAAACTAAATTTCAAAAATAATCAAACAAGTCCAAAATTGATCTTGTTCTGAAGATTTAAATACCATGAGAACTAATATCCAAATAATCGGATATTTTGTTCAAAGGATATAATTGATACAAACTATCAAAGAAGACTGAAAAATATGGGTCGGTGGGATGTAATACTATCATTTTACTTCAAACTAGGTAAATGCCCGTGCGTTGCACAGGGGCATACATACTGTTGGCTCAACACTAATTATAGCTAACATATACATATAGAATCCTCATGCACATCAGATGACATTGTCGTATTTTTTACCGCTAGCATTAGATAATACTGTCGGCCTTTCTACTGCTAAATTAAGTTTCTTCTTCCTCCTCCTTCTTCCACCTCCTTGACCTACAAATCTAAGCGTACAACCATTGTCAATGGTGTAGCCAGCTCGCAATCCCCCTTTCAACCCCACCGTATAATTTTTTATATTTCACATTGTTTGCATCTTAGTAAGTCTCTCTCCCTCTAATAAAAGTGCAAGTGTAACCATAGGAAGGAATTTCCGTGCTCATCCTTGTTAGCAGGTAAATACTTAAAAATCAAGAAGGCTAAAGTGGTTTAATACTTACCTCCGACCCAAAAAAATAGTTGCGGTTTTGAACTAAGGTTCCCTCGGATCCATAATAAGTGTCGCATTTTGAACTTAATATTAGTTCAACCTTAGTTCAAAAGTGCGACACTTATTTTGGATTGGAGGGAGTAGAAAATAGCACATGTGCAAGAAAAAATAAGTAAATCTTGTAGTACGGTCTATCAGAACACAACATATACACACATGTACACCATGATCGTCACTAAAAACAGGCCACTCTGGCTGGCAAAGAAGTGACAGCAAAGCTAACGACGACACACTTGTCGTCATCAGGTTTCGCTTTCTATACTTGACATGTAGATCTCAAAGTCATTCACTTATCCTCAAGATATGATCTCTTGCGATCGTCATCTGTGCATCTAGAGTAGCTATTTTGCTGATAAGAGAGCCCCTGTGATCTAGGGTTGGACGCAAGAAGACATCCTCCTCTGTCACGATATCTTTTTCTCCGTCATCATTCACCAGAGCTTGGCTGAAAGACTACAGTGCAGCAATGAGCTGTGTCCATTGTACCATCATCTTCAGTTTCTGATTCATCCTGTGACAAAGAGGGATTTCAGTGCGAGCAAGGAATTGAAGTGTATGTATAGACAAAAAAACTGAGCAAGGCTACAGATTCTGATGATACAACATCAATTTACTTAAGCTCTTATACGGGCAGTGAAGGTCAAGGTGAACCTAAGGAAATATCATGGTCAGCAAAAATAAGATGGAAGAAGATGATCAAATTAAAATCATGTAACTAAATACATAGAAGAATTTTCTTATAAATAAATCAGGCAACCAATATTTTGTCTGATATTGAAAGAGCTTTGTTTGATTGACTCTTCTATATTATACGATGCTCTATGGCAACAAATAAATGAGAACCAAAAGAGTATTATTAAAATTGCATGCATGCCTTATATATAACAAGGGTCATTCTTGAGAAAATTTGTGGCTCATGCCTCATGACATTTAGAAGAAAATTTTGGATAATATGTGGGTGCTAGCACTTTGCATAAGGTACAAACCTTACAGGTTCACTCAAGCAAATACCGCAAATCATATAATCGCACAACAATGGTTCACATAATTACAGAAAAAATTGAGAGAGAGAAGCAGCAACAGGTTGGAGTTCAGAGAATAACTTAAGCAACGGGGTTGAGAAGAGCTTCAGAAGAAGTGGAGCAGCAGCGCTAGGAGAGATGGGACAGCCGCAAGCAGCAAGGAGCAGAGAGGAGAGGCAGCAGCGCCAAGGCAAGACTACTACAGAACCTACGACTAAGTCAAACTATACATTTTTATGATTGATGGACATACTCACGACTTGAATCCTTCATTTTTCAAATTTGAGTATTGGCGCATATCCACTGTATGGATTAGTCATATTATTATTAGGCTGCGTCAGTATATTAGTAAATTTGTCACATATACACAGTTTGTTGAACCAATTCCAATAATAATCAATAGACGCATATCTCTGAAAAAAAGGAACACACATGCATACAGTGGAAGTGTCTCGAGGGCCAAACTATTCTGTAAACTATCATAGCAGAAATCACCAAATTTGTTTCAGAGGTAGAGGGTAGAACAATTAGAAAGTCAACAAAGTGCTAGATGAATCTGATTGGAGAACAAAAGACAACAGAATATCTTGTGCATAATTTATCAATTATATGTCCAATTAGTACTGTCCAGTTAAAGGTCGAAGCTAGAATCATAGATCTTACAATTGTACTTCCGAAAAGAACCATCCAATGTCAGAGTTTTATCATTGCTAAACGTCCAGATCTCATATCATACAGTGATAATCCTTCTAGATTAGAATTATACCAAATTAGTGAATGAATAAAATAACTAAAATTTGGAGCTTCAAGTAAATCAAACAGTTAACTTAATTCTCTAGTTGACGACTATGTTGGTACCTGAAGAATCATTCTGCCCGTGCCATTACCCATTAGTTCAGCACCTTGGTCCCTTGTTATTGGCGCATCCGATCCCAAATCTCCAACCTGGTAGCGAATTAGCATGGTTCAGTTTACCCCCTATCTATACACTTGAATCAAATAAACATGCAAACATGGCATTCAAGCTTGCCGCTGCAGGCAATGGCATATCTGATAGCAATATGCAATATGAACACCATTGAATAACTGAAAGCAATAGTCTTGGGTCACCTTACCTGGCACCTAGTGTCTCTCCAAGATTTTATCATCAAGCTTGATTGCATACTATAAGGGATCCATGTGCAAGCTGAAAATTATCAGTACAATCAAGTCTATTTGTACCATAACTGTTCCCTATATGCACGAATACTTGGAGTTTGGATCTGATACAGAAATATATTAAATATTAGTTTCAGAAAGTTACATACTATAATATGTATTATTAAAGAACTGATAGACACATTCAGTTTTCTCTAATTAGATGAACTTTTCAACCATTACCCATGCGCAGACCTTTGAGGATTGAGCTCACATTAAATTGAAGCGAAATTGTCCTGAAAAAAAGCAAACAAACGCAAATGAATCCCATGCTTTGAATACATTTAGAGAAATAGCTATCAAAGCATAAATGCAGCAGTTATACGCAAGAGCAACCAAACTCATATTTGCTCCATACGGAGACTATGACTTTGCTTTTCCTAGCATTGCAGGGCATAGGCCACTTTGCTTGGTGCAGCTGCCCCTGCAGCCAAGAAAATACATATCTTTAGAGCAGAGAGGAGGAAACCTGCGGTGGTTTTTTACCTTGGTGCTTTCCCAATGGAGCTGCCGGAATCGCGTGGTGCCTTGGGGCTCATGTACGGGTGCTGGGAGTTAATCTACATCAAAACAGAGAAGATCATGATAGGAATAGAATAGCTGGCAAATTCCGCACGTGAGGAGCACCGAGGCATGAACCGACGTCGGCAGCGCCCTCCATTAATATGCTAGGCCAGGGGTGCAGAGTCCCACTTGCGGGAGAGGCAGGGAGGCGGCCATGGCACATCGTTCTGGAGGGAGGCGACCATGGCATGGGACGGCGGCGGCTGAGCGCGGCGCCGGCGCTCGGGAAGACGGTGGACCATGGAGGCGCGCGGAGTGAGGCGGAGACACACGGATCTAGTCGCTTCCAGGTCAGATCGGGCCACGGTGGAGCTCCACATCGGGATCCATGGTGCTCCACATCGGGATCCATGGTGTTGTTGTTTCTGAAACAGAGAGAGACAAGATTTGTGAGAGAGAGAAAAGGAAGGGAGAAGGGAGAAGGGAGAAGAAGACAGATAGGGCGCGCGGGAGAGGTTACTCGACGATGGCTGGAGGTCGGCAGCGGTGGCGCGGGACGCCGGCGTGAGGAGCAGGCCAGAGGGAGAAAACCGGGACGGGGGAAAGAAAATCGAGGGGTGAGGGGGTCGTACGAGAGGCTTGACGAAGCGGGGAACGTAAGAGGGGAAACGGAACACTACGTTTCTTTTAGATAGTAGAGATATACCCACTAGTCATTTTTGTCGTGGCGCCTCCATGCTAGCTATCCCACATGTCATAGAGCAGGGTAAGAAAGTTAACTAGATTGAAGGAGAAAGAATGTAGTATGATGTATATATGTCAGACAGTGCATGGTATAGCAATAATAGAGTAATACATATATACACAACATTCCCAAACGACATGGACGCATCACACTATCTGATAGAGACCGGTTCCATTAGAAAATCCTTATTCATGACACTATCCTTACGAAGGTAATACTCCCTCCGTTTCATAATGTAGTGCCTATAAATTTTTAAAAAAGTCAAACATTACAAACTTTGATCATATTTATAGTTAAAAGTAGGTACATCTAGAATACCAAATACACATCATTGGATACATTCTGAGTTATATTTTCAGAATGTACATGTTTGGTATTGTAGATGTAGACATTTTTCTCTATACACTTGGTCAAAGTTGACAAAGTTTAACTTTCACAAAAATTTATAAGCACTACATTGTGAAATAAAAGGAGTAACATGGACTATAAAAAAATCCCAACCATCGCCGTCACCGCCGCCGCTCCATGCCGACTACATCACCCCACCTTTGCCACCTCCGCTCGTTAACCGCCATCCTATTTGGATCATGTCGCAGCTCCACCACTCGGTCATGCCAGACAGACATCGAGCGGTTCCTCCGAGGCCTCTTAGGCCACGCTAGAGGGCTGCGAGGCCATGGCCTACCTCCCTGGTCTCGATTCCAGTAGAGGCGGCGCGATTTTTCGGCTTTGGCTCCGGCTCCGGCTCCGACAGGACGCAGCTGGTGTGCTTCTTAAATCTGGATCTTCTTACGAAAAAGGCTTTCGCCCTGTTTTATATATAAAGCAACGATCAACAATAATTCGGTACAAACGCACGTTATCACAACATCCTTACACACCCAAGGCAGGTTACATAGACGTTGAGTGTAGCAACACCATCCCAAGCACTACAAGAGTATCCGGGGTCCTCAACCGTGAACACGCCACCGCGAAGAGATGAAACCGCATATAATGAACCGTGGGCTCCATGCTGGCGCCTTCGGGAAGGAAACGACACCGGAGCACCACCACCGCCAGATCTGAGGGCCAGAGTTCCGTCTCGAGCAACACGACGGGCAATGAGGGCCGCGACGACGCCTTCAACAAGGGAACGAGCTTCGTCTCCGCCGTTCCGTCCAAAGATAGAACATGTTTTCACTCAGGCCAACACACACCGCCGCCGAATGCCACACCCCGGTAACCATGCCGCACAAACGGCCATGGTCACCAGGTAGCACCAAGCCACGGGCTATGTCCATGAGCACCGCGCTACCACAACTAGGGCCGCCGCCCCGGCATCCAAGACCTTGACACCACCTCATCCAAGACCCGCCGCTACCGCAACCAAAGAGACGAGCTCGGTTGTGCTATCGGGCGCGAGACGAGCTCGGTCCTACTGCCGGGTGCGAGACGAGCGATGGACCGCAGCTGGGAGAGGGCTAACCCTTTGACGAAGGTAGTGCCCGAACGACGAGGAAAGTGATCTATTGAAGGCCGGCATATGCCGCTCAACGACGGGCCGACGCCGTGAAACGATCCAGGCCACCGCCATGAGCCACCACCACGCTGTGGCAGCCCACATCCACGTCGGAACCCCGAGGGGCAGTCATGAGCCGCCCTGCAGTAGCTGCGACACGCCGCCGAGGTCGCAGCCCGCCCTTGCATCGCCCGTCCGCGCCAGATCTTGATCCAGAAGCCGCCGCAGCCACAAGCATGCCAGACACCGCGTAGCCCACCACGCCGCTGCCTCGGGCTACCATCAACTCTGCCAGTCCGCGCACCGCGCCGCAGCACCCCACGCATGCGTCGCGCCGCCGAGGTCGCTGCCCGCCCTCGCGCCGCCCGTCCGTGCCAGGTCCCGATCCAGAAGCCGCCGCAGCCACAAGCACACCGGCCACCGTGCAGCCCTCCACGCCGCTGCCTCGGGCCACCAGCAACTCTGCCATCCCGTGCACCGCGCCACAGCGCCCCACGCACGTGCCGCGCCGCCGCCCAAGGGAAATGCCCTGCATCGTCTCCCTCAAGCAGGTGGGGGAGGAGGCCTCGCCGCCGCCAGCGCCGTCGTCCTCAAGCAAGTGGGAGAGAAGGCCTCGCTGCCGCTAGCGCCGCCAGGGCTTTGCCCGACGACGAAAGCCGGTGGCGGCGAGGGAGGAGGAGGAGGAGGGGGCGGGGGCTAAGCCGGTGGCAAGGTAGGGTTTCCCCTCAACCACCCACAAGGACGACGAGAGGGAGCGAGGACTTGAAGCCTTCATCTGGATCTTCTTCGCCATGGGGGTGACCTGTGTTTTGGTTTTTGGTTTGCATTTTTTTTTTGCCCCTGGACGAGATGGACGGAATTCGGCCATTTCAAAAAATTTGGTCAAATCTCGGACGAAATTATAAAACCAAAATTTGAATTTCAAACAAAATTTGACCGAAAGTTGGCCGAAAATCGGCCGAAAAATTTGAAAACAAGCAGAGCAAAAGTGTAGCAGTCGAACAATACCAAGGAGTACATATATACGTAAATGTTTACCAAACTTTGCATCAGTCCAACATCACCATCAGCTCCAAAAGAAAAGATTGAAACAAGAACAGGGAGATGTGCTGCGGAGTTGAGGACTTGCCGATGGATTCAGCTGCAGCCTGCAGCCGGCGACAAGTGGAGGAGCTACATCTGGGCGCAAACGGGGTGAGAGCGACAGGCTCGAGCGGGGTGGCAGGCGGCGACGAGTGGAGGTGCCGCGGGCGCAGCGCCGCCGCCGTCGTACACACAGGAGGAGCGGGGATCGTGGTTTGTTTAGGGTTCAGGCCTGGTTCTATTAGGCAAACTGTCGGGAGGCCCCAGAAGTTGGATTGGGCCAAAAAAAGTTCAAACCGGCCCGAAAAATTTGGCCGATACAGACAAATACCGGGCCCAGGCGAGATGGACGAAATTCGGCCAAAAAATAAATTTTTTCGGCCGAAAATCAAAACACAGAGGGTGACAAGCCCCGGACTGACACCTTGGTCCAGCGGGGGAATGGGGTACTAGTGGATGTTCTTTCTCCATGTAATCCTATGAAATCTCAATTTCCTTCTTCCTTTTTGAGTGGTATTCCTTTTGAGTGAAACTCGTGTGGCTATTCATACGACACACCGGATCCTTTGGTCCACCATTCCTACGACATTGAGAAGAATCCTATGCCTTTCATCTATAAATCGTCATTCCTAGTGTCTTCCATACGGCACACCGGATCTCGCAGCATAAAGGAACAACCTCATCCTCAAAGTTCTCACCTTTGCTTGATGCCCTACCATCGCAGCATAAGGAAAGAAGCAGATGCTCAAAGTTGTCACCTTTGATTGGTGCCTTCAAGGTCCCAAATCCCAGGTCCCAGCTACACCTTCCATACAACATCTCATTTCTATTCGCTTCCAATCTATTGATGTGCAGTGCACATCACCCTCCTCCAAATCAAGCAAGAATGGATGCCCAGGGCGCCCTCGACTCGCTCCTGGGCCGCCTCACCACCATCCTTGCCGACGAGGCACGGCTGCTCGGCGGCCTCCACAGCGACGTGCAGTTCATCAAGGATGAGATGGGGAGCATGAATGGCCTGCTCCTCCACCTTACCGGGGCTGACCACCGCGACCACCATGTTCGTGCTTGGATGAAGCAAGTTGTTGGCCTCACTCGCGACTGTGAGGGCAACATCGAGCTCTACATCCACAACGTTGCAGGTGCTGGCCACCATGGTGGTGGCTTCTTGGGCTACTTGCGACACATTGTCCGCTATGTGCGAACCATCCCGGAGAGGCACCGAATTGCAACTAGGATCCAGGAGCTCAAGGTCAGGGCTCGCGACGTGGGCGACAGGAAACTGAGGTACGGTGTCACCGTGCCACCGGCTGCTGACCAAGATGATGCGATATTTATGGATGATGCATACAAGCACCAGGGGCAGGAAGAAGAGGAGAATGATGCTTGGAGACGCTTTCATCTTGTTTATTATCCAGAGGATGAAGAGACTTACCTACAGAAAATCATCGATGATAACATCAAGTCCGTGTTGCCTGAGGAAGAACCTGTTGAAGAGCTGACAAGTGAAGAATCGAAGCCGAGGATATTCCTTATGATGTTCAGCCAATGTGATTTGGCGGACAAAAGTAATTTCTTACATTCTAGTATTACTGAGGGACTGTATAAGCAGAAAATGGGATCATTTAGTTGCAAAGCCTTGGTCAGTGTGTGCACGAATGGGGACTTCAAATCTTTGGCTGTAATACTGGGGGAAATACTGGACCAAGTGGAAGCAGAGAAGAGTACGGAAACTTCACCGGGCGATAACGTGAAGGATGAGGCGATGCAACTCACCAAGAAACTTGAGGGGTATCTCAAAGGTAAACGATTCTTGATCATTATGCAAGGTGTCAATTCCACGGATAAATGGAATAGCATAAGGTCTGCTGTATTACGTGCTACTGCTCATGGCTCTCCTGGCAGCATTATAGTCATTATCACAAGTACTTATGACTTAGTCCGTGAGTCCCCTTATGAAATCGTCGAACCACAAGGTCTATTAGATTATTGGTGCGGTAAAACCAGGATGCATTTCGGTGAAATCATTCTTTCATATCAAGCTTTGCAGCATTATGTATCAACCGTTGCAGCATTATGTCGACACGACCGCTTTGCAATGAAGATGATCCAACATCTTTTGTATGTTTACCCTTTAAGGAGTGTTCCACAGCTAGAGAATATTATAGCAACCTTACGTGATTGTCAGAAGTCGAACAAAAATTTGGGAAAGCATATGTTAAGGCTTTCCTATAATAAACTACCTAGCAAGTATAGGAGATGCTTTCTGTACCTAACTATCTTCCCAAAAGGTGACCGCATTAGGAGAACAACCGTGTGTAGAAGATGGATAACTGAAGGCCTGATAACATCAAGGGAGAATCATGCAGACTACGAGGCTTATTGCTGCTTCGATGTGCTCTTCTTGTCGGGTTTCATTCAACCTGGGGAGATAAGTGACATGGGCAAGATCAAGACCTTCACATTACATCCTATTGTTCATGAATCCATCACAAGGATTGCTAAAGATCTAAACTTTGTGGACACGGTTCTTCCGTCCGATCTGACTCGCCACCTTCCAATTCACAGCAGAACTAGGGTGCAAGCATCTCACGTGGATCATTCCGTGCAAGCGGCTGATGGCAGTGGCATTGTAGCATTTCTTCCGTATTTGGCAAAGTCATCTCAGTGGCAGCTTATGAAGATGTTGGATCTAGAAGGTTGCAGAGGCTTAAAGAAGGAACATTTGAAGAGCATCTGTAAAATAATACTGTTGAAGTACTTGAGCCTCAGGAACACAGATATCACTGAACTGCCTAAGCAAATCGAGAAGCTGCAGGGGCTAGAGACGTTGGACATCCGGCAAACAGCGGTACAGTCATTCCCAACAAAATCAATCATGCTTCCTATGCTAAAGCGTCTGCTTGCTGGCCAGGGAAACAACTCTGATAGGTTCCAGGAGTCGTTTACGGCCATGCGCCTTCCCAGCGGTGTCAGAGGAATGAAGAAATTAGAGATATTGTCTCGGGTTGTTTCTGACAATGCTGATGATTCAATTGATGTTGGTCATCTGTTACGCCTGAGGAAACTGGGTGTGATTCTTTCTGGTAAGAAAGGTGGTTTGGGTCTTTTGTTCCAGCAGATTGAAAAACTCCATGGTTGCCTCTGCTCCTTGTCAATCCAGATCAACCAACCACCCAAAGTTGAGGATACTCTTGGCGCAGAGGAGGTGACAACATTAGTCTCGCCTCCAAAACTTCTTCAGAGCCTGAACATCAGCGGCATCGCGAGTGGGCTCCTCCTGTGGATTGCAGAGCTTGATCAACTTACCAAGTTAACACTGAGCGAGACTTACCTGACAGAAAACTATATGCGCATCCTCGGCAAACTTGCAGCTCTCCGTTGCCTCAGGCTTCGGCGCAATTCATACGCCGGAAACGGGCTCAAATTCAAGGAAGGAGAGTTTAAGAGCCTCAAGTCTTTGGTCGTCGATGGCGATATCATCACCAACATTACCTTTGACACTGAAGCGGCTCCCAAGCTTACGACGATTGTGTGGTCTTTCGCCAAAATGGAGTCTATTTCTGGATTAGGCGGCCTTTGGTGGTTGAAGCGGCTCGAGCTCAATGGTGACTGCAACCCAGGCCCAGTGAGAAGAGCACTTGGCAAGCACCCCAATGATCCTGAATTTAAGCACAACCCACGCCATGGACACCAAGAAGATGGAGCTGTTGTTGCTGCCTCACCCCCATGAGCAAATGGTCGACTTTTCTCCGTCGACAACTAGAAACTCTCTTCAGTTGGTGTTTGCCTGGATCATTTATCATCCTTGAATAACGAAGCAGGTGAAGGAAGGCCTGGTCATCTTCGTCCAGTCTCATTCGTCACTGAAGCCGAATTATTTCAGTCTTATATGTGTTTGGGTTTAATTATCTGTACTCTGCATACTTGGACTCTTTTTGCGTGTGTGTGTGTGTGAGCTGCATGCCCTGGTGTGTAGTGTGCTACTGGATTTTATTCTTCGGTGTGCTGTCTTGTTTACTGCGTGTCATGCAACGTTTCAGCAAACACTATTATCAGTGTTGTACTTCTTGTTTTCATTTTCATGTAATAAAACAGAGTGTTGTTGTGCTAACGTTTGATGGAAGAGATTCCCATATGTTGTTTATGTATTATTATCACTGGTGAAAAGACTGCAGGTTCCCCAATGTAAGTCAGAAACTTTTCTGTCTTCTGTCTAAGTTGCTCTGCAATAGGTGGTAGAAGTGATACTGTAGATACTGTAACTGTCATTTTAAGTTGATAAAATCTGATACTTCGTCAGAGTAAGCTAATGCAGTCTTCTGCTCTAATGTTGCTTTGCATGTCATAGGTTCAACGGACGCACGCAAAGAGAGACTTGGCTTAGTGGTTGGGCATGCGGTTGTGCAGCCTAACGATCCGAGTTCAATTCCTAGAATTCACAGGTGATGCAAAGGGGTTTTCCCCCATTTATTGAGGATCAAGTTTGGTCTGTAGTGGAACCACTCATCAAAAAATATCTTGATACTCATTTAAAAAATTCCCTAGTTGGTGCAGAGGCCGGGGAAGTGAAATTCTCCCCCATTTTTAAAGATTGCATAGCAGTAGAGGGCCCGTCACCCGTGCCGCTCCCGCGAGCGGCCCGGGCGGAACCCTAGATCGCCGCCGCCGCTCCCTTCCTTCGCCTTCCTTCTCCCTCGCCGCCGCCGGGCAAAGCCCGCGCGTGCGTCGGCGGCGGCGGGGCTCCTTCCCTCCTCGCGAGGCTCCTGGGCGGCACGGGACGGCCGGCCCTCGCAGCGGCGCTCGGCTCGGCGGCAGGTCGGGTCGCCGGCGGATTTATGGGGATCCCCTTTGGTGGCGCTGCGGCGATGGCGGCGGCGTGGTCTGTGCGGGGCGGCGAGGCGCGTGCTCCTCCTCCTCCCGATCTGATGGCGCCGCGGTGGCGCCGGCGCTCGGGCGTGCGGCGGGGTCCGCGAGGGTGGTCGGTGCGCGACGTCTCCCTCCCCGATCTGATGGCTCTACGGTGGCGCCAGTGCTCGGGCGGCGGTTGGCGTCGGCAAGCGGTGGCGGGCGCTGGGATCTCGGCGGCGCTCCGACGTGTGCAGGCGGCGGCGGTCCCTGTGCGCGGTCGGCAGCTCCGTCTCTGACCCGGACGGCGCGGGGGATGGCGGCGGCCCGGCGTGGCCGGCGATCTGTATGCGGTGGTGCCGGTGGCTCGCTGATCTGCCGGTACTCCAGGGTCTGCCTGGTGGTGCTGGTGGTGACGGCGGCCCGTGCACGAGAGTTGGATTCTTTCGAACTGATCTGGGTGAAAACTTGCCTTCGGCTTCTGCTAAGGCCGGCGGTGGCGGCGCTATCTGTGTCGTTCCCTTCTTGAAGGCATCGCCGTGGAAAAATTCAAGGCCACTCTCTACTACCTCCGGGGGAAACCCTAGATCGGATGATCGGATGACGGCGATGCTCTGGTGTCGTTCCTCCCTTGGGGGCGTCATTTTTGGAGGTACACACGTGATCGAGGGACCAGAGGACGGATTCTTTGGTGGAGCGGTGCTTCGTCCTACACACTGATGGCGACGAATCTTGACGGCGTGGCGCAGTGCAGATTCGGAGTTCGCTGTGGGAGGATGGACTCGCGCAGGAGGACGACGCTGTCGGGCGTCGTGGTGGCGGCGATGGCAGAGAGACCTGGCACGGTACATGCAACAGTATAGCTCTGAAGATGGATTTGTGGCAGGTGGCTGCGGCGGCCTCATACCCGGCAGGCGTCCTGATTGAGGAGTGCGCCGGACTGATAGGTGCCCCATACCCGGCAGGCGTCCTGGTTGGGACCTCAGGTCTTAGATGTTTAGGTTTGGCTGCGATGTCTGTTTGGTATTAGGCCCAGACTATCTGTGCCCCTTCATCAATTGAATAGGTGTAGCGACAGTTGTTGCTTAGACGATGGCTTAGTCTTGTTGTTGTATGGCTTTGTAATGTTTTGTGATAATAATTAATAAAGTGGCCATATGCATCGCCAGATGCAGAGGGCGGGGGTCATCCTCCTTTTCTAAAAAAAAAAAAAGAAGGATGTTCGTCCTGTTCGGTAGCCACTGAAATTGCTAGACCAGTTAATGTTCTGTCTTTGATTAACCTGTGCATCTCAGAGTAGAGAATAGGTGACAGAAATGCAATGATTCAGAAGGTCTCTTGCTCTATCCTCTTCGTGGGAGAAGAGATACACCAAGCAGGCCTCAGTCGAGGCGAAGCTGCGAACAGGGAGGTAAGCTGTCTTCTCCCAACACACCAGCAAAGAACACCCTACTCAAACTGAATTCTTGTGGTAGCAGTTTCTGCTTTTCATTTTGAGGCAGAGCTTAGCAGGCAGGGGGAGAGGATCAAGGCGCCATTGGTTGAAATTTTCAGTCTGTTTGATCGAATTGCAGGAGAAGAGAAGAGAACAGAGTACACTGAGAAGACGAGGAGCCGGGCCGTCCAAGCAAGAGTACCAGGAGACAGAAGGGCAGACACCGGTCCAAAGGGGCCGTGCCTGACAAGAAAATCCTCGGCTTGAGGATCCTTACATCAATTTTTTTTTACTGTTTGATGGTGATGATCCGTAAATCTTTTGATGTTTCCATTTTCATGACTATTGTTTTCCACATATCTCCTGTCGATTGAGGATCATTACATCGAAGGGGGAAAATATATTTAACATGCTGATAGAAGAATGAATGGGCCTTCATGTTTCTGATGTCACTTGTGGCTCAGTATCTGAAGATTTATTTAGACTACTAAATTTCAGTTGTAATTAATCTCAGATCATCACTATACTACTGACTTTTATTGAAGAAAAGAGAAGAATAATCAAAGCAAGTAATATCAGATTATCTTGTCAATGTTTACGTGAATCAAAAATAACACAGGACTCTGCTTTGGATTCAATTGGTATAGATGGCGCTCTAAGATGAAGGTCCATGAGACCATTTTTTCATTCTTTGGTTCACGAAGATGCTTAAATTACATTATATTACAAACTAGGTTTGAGTTCTGCAGAGAAAACTAGCAAACCATAAAGAAAGCAATGCTCACAAAACAAACAACACATTTGGTTCACCGCATAGATCAAAATCATCGGTTTCACACACACAAAAAATGCGGCAAATGAAGGTAAGGCCATGCAAGAGAAGTTCAGTAAAAACAACATAGAATAGCAAGCCATGTTGGTAACCATGATGCACTGGATAATTCGTTCATCAACCCAGCTAGCATGTACAACTACTTAAGCACCCTAGCTAGGCAGAGGTAGGGGAGGAGGAGGAAGAGGTGTAGGCGTGCTCACCTCGGGCGCCGGTGGAGGTAGGGAGCAGGAGGAGGCAGAGCGGCTGAGGGAGAGGGGGCGCGCGGCGTCGAGGTCGTGGTCGGGGCTCGGGCACGCGGCGAGGGAGAGCAGCAGACAGCGACAGAGGGCACCAGACAACATGCGGAGGGCGACGGGAGGGTGTGCAGAGGCCGACGGCGATGTAGGGCACGCGGAGGGCGACGGCGGCGACAGGGAGTGGGGATTTGTGGGAGAAGTGGCCGGGGAGAAAGCCTGCGCAGGGGTTATGTCAAACTTAGCAGTAGCGCTGGTAAAAAAAAACGTTGTAGCTAAGTTAGCTATAGCGCTAGACGTAAAACATGCTACTGCTATAGGAAGTAGCTATAGCGCTTGTACGAAAACACGCTACTACTAAAGGAATTAGCTATTTATTTTCCTTTTTTTTCTTTTTTTATTTTCCTTTTCTTTTTTTCTTTTCTTTTTTCTTTCTCCTGTATTTAAGGACCTTAGCAATAGCGCGAGTCCACAACACGCGCTGCTGCTAGATTAGCTATAGCGCGCTGCTCTATGCCTTTCTGCTTTATTTTTCTTTTTCTTTACATTTATTTTTCTTTCTCCTTTTTCTATTTCTTTCATTTTCATTTACTTTTCTATTTATTTTTCATTTTATTTTCTTTTCCTTAGCAGTAGCGCTCTCCCCTGATAACGCGCTACTACAATGAACTTAGCCGCAGCGCGTTTTTCACAAGATCGCTACTACTATGCCTAGCCTGCCAACAACCGTGTGAAAACTATAGTAGTAGCGCTTTTTTCTGCAGAGGCTCTACTGTTACCAACATAGCTGTAGCGCCTTCACTACTAGGGAAAAGCTTAGAGGCAGACGCTTACTAGTAGCGAGGGTTTATAACCCTCGCTACTGCTACTTACTAGTAGCGCGGGTTTTTACCCCTCGCTACTACTAAGTTGATACTAGTAGCGCGGGTTTCTAACCCTCGCTACTATTAAGCAGTCTCTACCGTGCCCTCCCGGGACATGCCATAGTAGTAGCGAGGGGTACAAACCCGCGCTACTACTAAGTTGATAGTAGTAGCGAGGTTTTATACCCCTCGCCACTACTAAGTACGAGGTAGGTGAAATCCCCGTATCCTCAGCCGAATCCCTCCTCTCTCCTCACTTTCCCCCTCTCTCACTTTCCTCGTCTCTCCCTCATACTCTAGCGGTGGCCGCCGCTGGTACACTCTGCTTTCTTCCCCCCTCCCTCTCCGAGATCCCTCAGGTGGGCGGTCGCCGGAGCTCCTTGCCGCCGCTAAGATGCGGAAGCGCGACCTCGGCATCCTCCTCCTCGCCGCCTTTACCGTCTTCTTCTTGCTCCAGGTCAGCCCTCCTCCTCCACCCTCTCCGATTCGATCTGGAACGCTAGCTGACCCATCCCCCTCCTCCTCCTGCAGCACGAGGGCGACTTCTCGTTCTGGGAGACGTGGACCGCCTCCCGCCGCTGCTCGTCGCCGACCTCAACGGCGACGGCCGCCGCGAGGTGCTGCTCCCCACGCGCGATGCCAAGATGCAGGTCCTCTAGCTCCCAGCCCACGCCGGGCTGGCC
This sequence comes from Triticum dicoccoides, assembly GCF_002162155.2. NCBI lineage: Eukaryota > Viridiplantae > Streptophyta > Magnoliopsida > Poales > Poaceae > Triticum > Triticum dicoccoides. Next base: position 622,803,204 of record NC_041390.1, on the reverse strand, counting down.
TCCGCGGCCGCCCTCGACGGCTTCCACGAGGCACGTGTCATGGCCGAGATCTCCCTGCTCCCGGCCAACGTGCGCGCGTCATGGGGTCGAGATTTTGTTTTTTTGGTTTTTCAAATTAATAGTAGTAGCGCGGGTCACAGACACGCGCTACTACTAACACACGTACTAGTAGCGCGGGATGCACCGCGCTACTACTACTAGTTAGCTGTAGCGTCGTAGTAGTAGCGCAGGCACCCACGCTACTACTAGCTTTTAACCCGCGCTACTACTAGGATTTTTCCAAGTAGTGCTTTTTTGTCCACGCGCTACCGGTATGTAGCAGTAGCGCATCATTTTAACCAGTGCTATTGATAAGGCTCTGTATATAAGTTTTTCCCCCTCCTGCCTTCTCCCAAGCGCCAAAAAAGGAAGGGAGGGGCGCCATAGGGCAAGCGCCCAAGGGGGCCGGCGGCCACCTTTGGGGCGCACCCTGGCTACCTCCCCTCCCCCACCTATATATATGAGAGGGAGGGGGCGCCACACACACACGACAATTCCTAATCCGTGTGCGGCGCCCCTCTCTACAGTTTCATCCTATGTCTAGTTTTTCTGCGGTGCACGGCGAAGCCCTGCGGTAACAAGTTCACCATCACTGTCACCATGTCATGATGCTGCCGGAACTCATCTACTACTTCGCTCGTCTTGCTGGATCAAGAAGGCGAGGACGTCCTCGAGCTGAACGTGTGCTGAACGCGGAGGTGCGGTATGTTTGGTACTTGATCGAGACGGATCGTGAAGGAGTAGACTACATCAACCGCGTTGATAAACACTTCTGCTTAGCGATCTTCAAGGGTATGAAGATGCTCTCTCCCCTCTCGTAGCTATGCATATCCATGGGTAGATCTTGCATGTGTGTAGATTTTTTTGTTTTTCATGCAACATTCCCCAACAGCCGCAATATGAGAGAGGGAGTGTCCACCATATATGGGAGAAGAAGAATCCCGACTGTTGTAAGGGGGTAGCTTCTCCTTTTTACGAAGGTGCTAGACAAATTGGTGTAATGCACTTTCGAATGAAAGGAGGAGCTACCATCATCGACGGTCGCAAATATCAGAGAGGGAGTGCCCACCATATACACCACGAGAGATGAGAGTATTTCAAGGAAGACTTGAAAATCGAACGTCGACCTGCGATGAATAGTGATTTTTGTGTGTTGAGTTCTTGTTATTTGCTGTCGATTTTAATCTTTGACTTATGAACACAGGAAATGTATGACGACGATAGGATCTCTGAGTGTGATTACTGCATAGACGATCGGGGTATGTGCGACATGCCTCATCTACAAAAGAATAGGCGCTTCACCATCGTGTTGAAGGATACTTTCAACGTTTTAACGCTACTTAACGACGTCAAGTATTTTTCTATAATTAAGCATCACTTGTGTTTTTTGGCTTCGACGTGTAATTTCCATTTTGTACAATTTGAATAGTACATCCCCTGTCATGCAAGACCATATGTCTAGGACAAGCTGGGTTTCGAAGATAAGGAGAGTAAAGAAACAAAGATGGCTCACCTAAGGACGAAGAATGGTTTCACTTTTCTGGTTAAAATCTTCAATGGAGTAAATAGCTCACATTTCGGTTGCTCAACTTGGAGAGGACTATGCAAGGCTTATGAATTTAAGGAGGGTATGATAATAACCATCGATATTCAGCCTGAAGATGAAATTGAAGATAACATCGACATTTGGGTGGATGTGGAGATGCTTCCTATTCTACCTCTATGTGAGTTTGTCAAACAAATTTGGTATGTATTTTATATTCTTTATTTAAAAATAGTTGGTATTCATCCATATTAAACTTGTTTATTTCTAATTGACAGCTTATTTCCAATCTCCAAAATATGTACGGAAGGTAGTAGACAATATGTACTACAGTTATGGCTCTGAACTCACTTGGGAGGAGAAACATCAACTTGTGTCATTTATTAATGACAATGAGACTTTCAAGGTCTCAAATAGGTCCAAATTATGGTCAATACGTGCCACTAGTTCCTGTATTGAACTATGGTAACATCCAAAGAGACAACTTTGTAAGTTCTTTTACTATTATGTCACTAGTCCGTCTTGTGCATATATACATTCTTCTTATGTTAAACTACATTGCTAACTATGTTACTAATATGTTATTCCACAGGCACGCCCATCAGATTGTGTGCCTCAAATGATGTCTTTGGAAGGTGACAAGAGAATTCTTAGCGTACGGCCAAGTCTGCCGGTGGCTTGTTACTGTCCATACAAGATTCAAAGAGATGAAAGTCTCAAAATAATGAAAGGATGAACAAATGTAATAAAAGGACACAGGGAACTACTTGGAGGGGACATGATGCGCATGCCACAAGTTCAAGATAGGTTGATCTGTAATCTCCATAATGGAGATGAAGAGACTCTCCTGTTTTATGCTATTTTAGCTCAAGGAGAGGAATAGGTGTCCTAGCTAGTTAGTACTTCTCGTGTGCTATATTCTTAAATGACTGCTATGATGATGAGGAGGGAGTTATTGTTATTGTTAGGGTTGGTTAACATATGATCATGTGTGTTATATTCTTAAATGACTACTATGATGATGAGGAGGAGACCTTAATTACGACTTGATATGTGCTACATGCATGATGATGAGTTATTATATATATGATTAAAGTGGACGGATCTAAGTGAGCAAGTTGATTTAGTACTTAGGACGATACAATGATGTTGTATCGTCGTACTAATTCAACTTGCTCACTTGGATCTGCTTTAATCTAATCTATGTGTCTTCCACAACCTCTACATTACTAATGTATAAAAAATTATAATGGTATACAAACACAGAATAAATGTAAAGAAAAAAAGAAATATGCAACGGTAGCAGCAGCACAGGGCTACTGTTATTTAGTAGTAGCGTGGGATGGAAAAGGCGTTGCTGCTAATGCCAGTTAGCAATAGCGTCGATTGAACCTGTGCTACTGCTAAATGTTAATTGTAGCGCCCTACCAGTAGTGCGGGACCTGGCGCTACTGCTAGGCCAAAAACCTGCGCTAAATGTTAGCTATAGCGTCGTACCAGTAGCGTGGGACCCAGCGCTACTGCTGGGTCAAAAACCTGCGCTACTGCTAGAGTTTTCTCTAGTAGTGAATATTGGTGTTGCTTGCAATGTTCACAAGTGATAGTTCAGACGAATTGCAATGCTATATTGGAAAAATATATGGATAATTATTAGAAAAGCTTGCAGAATGAAATGAAATTATAGAAACAGAGAGCAGAGCCATTGTCATTTGGGATCAATAAAATTTTCTTTCTTGTTCTGTTACTGGTTTGCAATTAAGAGTCTTCACTTTTCACTTCTCGAAATGACTCATATTGGAATACCAGACCCAAAATTTTTGTTGCGTCCATGGCTCTGGAGTGCTTGCTTACAAACCAAATAAACAAATGTAAAAAGTTAATGGTAGGAAAAGAAATCCATACAAGAAATCTACTGAACTTGAAGAACTCATGGAAAATTATTTTGGAAATTCTGACAGAGCAGGCAAAAACCAACGTACAGGGCCGCCATCTGCCCCGCCAAAGCCTGCTCACACCGGCCGGCACCGAGCAGGCACACCGTCAGCCCTAGGCAGCGAGGCTCGCCATGAACGTGAGCATGTCCAATGAAGCAAGGACTGCACGTAAGCATGACATGGTCAGAGGAGCAGATGAACACAGGTGCAATGGATATCTTTACTCTTATAAAAAAACCGAGTTAATAATGATGGTGTGCCTGCCATCTTGCATTATAGACCGTTCGATCTATATCTGATGGATAGCAAGCAAACTATAACAATTTTACAAAAAGATACCCGCACCTTTCTTCACATTTATAGATAAGGCCTTCCCTCTTTCACCCTTATCTCCCACAACCTCATTGTTGAGCAATTAAAAAAGAAAGCCTCTCAAACAATCCGGCATGATGGCCGCTGCAGGCGACGTCCATCTCCATGCCTCCGCTCAGTCCGACCACCAATCACAACCATGCCTCACTCCTACTCACCTTATCTCTCCTCTTTCTCGAGATATCATTAGTTTTTACACATGAGATTACTCCCTCATGGATCAATCACAACAGGCATTTTGTAAAGAAAATACATCATGGTGTTTCGTGCAATGCACGGGCATCTTGCTAGTTTTGCATAAAAACTGAACTGATGTATGATGCAAACACTAAACATATAACTAATTAAGTCGATTAATTGTCAGTTCTTACCACTCTGTCCACAAAAAAATTCCATCCTAAAAATTAAATCCAATATTATTCAGAATAAATAACATGAGACAACCTTTTCTTGACAGTAAGAAACAACAAAATCATCAGATCAATCAAACTTATCTTGATCAACGAATTTCACTGAATCCACATGGAAACCCTGGAATTTTCAGAAAAAATCAGTCATATCACTCATCCACCCCTGAAACTCAAAGCACATCATTTGGAGAACACGACAGATTTGGTTGGATAATATGGGGATTTGGCCTCACAGGTGGGGGCAGCGTTTCATGCGATCGGAGTGAAGTACTGCTCAGATATGAGTTACCTCCATGACATCCAAGATGAACCAGACCTTGAGCAACCACATCGCCCCCTGCCGTGACGACTGGATGCCCGACCTCCAACCACTCCCGACGCCGCCACCACGCCAACACCTCCTTCGGCCACTGCTGCCCGCTCCTCCCCACATCCATCTCGCACCTCTCCATCGCTGAGGTGGGGAGATGGGGAGGTTGGGCGCCTCCATGCCTCGGCAATGACGCTAGCCCAGGCAAAGCAAAAACTCCCCGATACGTCCATTTTGCATCATGCTTTTATATCGATATTTATTGCATTATGGGCTATTATTTCACGTTATGTCACAATACTTATGGCTATTCTCTCTTATTCTACAAGGTTTACATAAGGAGGGAGAATGCCGGCAGCTGGAATTCTGGGCTGGAAAAGGAGCAAATATTAGAGACCTATTCTGCACAACTCTAAAAGTCCTAAAACACCTATGGAATATCTTACAATAAATTATGAAAAATACCTGCCAAAGATGAAGGCCAGGGGGCCCACACCCTGTCCACGAGAGCGGGGGCGCGCCCCCTACCTCGTGGGCCCCCTGGTGGCTCTCCGATGCCCATCTTCTGCTATATGAAGTCTTTCGTCGAGAAAAAAATCAAGAAGCAACCTTTCGGGACGAAACTCCGTCGCCACGAGGCGGAACCGAGGCGGAACCAATCTAGGGCTCCGGTAGAGCTGTTCTGCCGGGGACACTTACCTCCGGGGGGGGGGGGGAATCATCGCTATCGTCATCACCAGCGCTCCTCTCATCAGGAGAGGGCAATCTCCATCAACATCTTCACCAGCACCATCTCATCTCCAAACCCTAGTTCATCTCTTGTATCCAATTCTTGTCTCCAAGTCCGGGATTGGTGCTAGTAGGTTGCTAGTAGTGTTGATTACTCCTTGTAGTTGATCCTAGTTGGTTTATTTGGTGGAAGATCATATGTTCAGATCCTTTATGCGTATTATTACACCTCTGATTATGAACATGAATATGCTTTGTGAGTAGTTACGTTTGTTCCTGAGGACAAGGGAGAAGTCTTGCTATTAGTAGTCATGTGAATTTGGTATTCGTTCGATATTTTGATGAGATGTATGTTGTCTAACCTCTAGTGGTGTTATGTGAACGTCGACTACATAACACTTCACCATTATTTGGGTCTAGAGGAAGGCATTGGGAAGTAATAAGTAGATGATGGGTTGCTAGAGTGACAGAAGCTTAAACCCTAGTTTATGCGTTGCTTCGAAAGGGGCTGATTTGGATCCATATGTTTCATGCTATGGTTAGGTTTACCTTAATACTTTTGTTGTAGTTGCGGATGCTTGCAATAGAGGTTAATCATAAGTGGGATGCTTGTTCAAGTAAGAACAGCACCCAAGCACCGGTCCACCCACATATCAAATTATCAAAGTATCGAACGTGAATCATATGAACATGATGAAAACTAGCTTGACGATAATTCCCATGTGTCCTCGGGAGCGCTTTTCTCATTAGAAAAGTTTGTCCAGGCTTGTCCTTTGCTACAAAAAGGATTGGGACACCTTGCTGCACTTTATTTGCTTTTGTTACTTGTTGCTCGTTACGAATTATCCTATCACAAAACTATCTTTCACCACTTGTTTCAGTACTTGCAGAGAATACCTTGCTGAAAACCGCTTATCATTTCCTTCTGCTCCTCGTTGGGTTCGACACTCTTACTTATCAAAAGGACTACGATAGATCCCCTATACTTGTGGGTCATCAAGACTCTTTTCTGGCGCCGTTGCCGGGGAGTGTAGCGCCTTTGGTAGGTGGAATTTGGTAAGGAAAAATTTATATAGTGTGCTGAAATTTACTGTCACTTGTTACTATGGAAAGTAATCCTCTGAGGGGCTTGTTCGGGGTATCTTCACCCCGACCATTAGAGCAAAGAGTTGCTCCTCAACATACCGAACCTACTGAAAATGAAAATGTTCCCTTTGAATTTCCTTCAGGTATGATAGAAAAACTGCTAGCTAATCCTTTTACAGGAGATGGAACAAAGCATCCTGATGAGCACTTAATATATGTGGACAAAGTTTGTGGATTATTTAAGCTTGCAGGTATACCCGATGATGTTGCTAAGAAGAAGGTCTTCCCTTTATCTTTGAAGGGAGACACATTGACATGGTATAGGCTATGTGATGATACGAGGTCATGGAACTATAAAAGATTGAAATTGGAATTTCATCAAAAGTATTACCCTATGCATCTTGTTCATCGTGATCGCAATTATATATATAATTTTTGGCCTCGCGAAGGAGAAAGCATCGCTCAAGCTTGGGGGATGCTTAAATCAATGTTATATTCATGCCCCAATCATGAGCTCCCAAGAGTTACAATTATTCAAAACTTTTATGCTCGGCTTTCTGAAAACAATCGCACCATGCTCGATACTTCTTGTGCTAGCTCTTTTATGATGAAGGCTATTGAATTTAAATGGGATTTATTCGATAGAATTAAACGCAACTCTGAAGATTGGGATCTCGACGAAGGTAAGGAGTCAGGTATGAAACCTAAGTTTGATTGTGTTAAATCTTTTATGGATACCGATATTTTCCGCAAGTTTAGCACTAAATATGGACTTGACTCTGAGATAGTAGCTTCTTTCTATGAATCTTTTGCTACTTATTTTGATCTCCCTAAGGAAAAGTGGTTTAAATATCATCCTCACATAGAAGTAAAAGTAGCTACACCTATTAAAGTTGAAGAAAAGACTGTCACTTATGATGATCCTATTGTCCCTACTTCTTATGTTGAGAAACCACCTTTCCCTATTAGAATGAAGGATCATGCTAAAGCTTCAAATGTGGTTCGTAAAAGCAATGTTAGAACTTATACACCTCCTGAGCAAGTTAAAGTAGAACCTAATATTGCTATTGTTAAAGATCTCTTGTCTGATAATATTGATGGGCATGTTATTCAGTTCTGCGGTGAAACTGCTAGAATTGCTAAACCTTGTGCTAAAGATAAACATAGACCTGTGGTAGGCGTGCGTGTTATTTCTGTTAAAATAGGAGATCATTGTTATCATGGCTTATGTGATATGGGTGCTAGTGCTAGTGTTCTACCTTATACCTTGTATAAAGAAATCAAGCATTAAATTGCACCTGCTGAGTTAGAAGATATTGATGTCACAATTAAACTTGCCAATAGAGATACTATTTCAGCTATGGGAATTGTTAGAGATGTTGAAGTCTTGTGTGGGAAAACTAAATATCCTGCTAATTTTCTTGTTCTCAGTTCCCCACAAGATAGCTTTTGTCCCGTTATATTTGGTAGACCCTTCTTGAATATTGTTAATGCTAAGATAGACTGTGAAAAGAATGTTGTTACTATTGGCTTGGATGATAAGATCCATGAGTTTATTTTTCTAAATTTAGTAAACAACACCGTGAAGAAGAATTATCTAGTAAGGATGAAATTATTGGTCTTGCTTCTATTGCCATACCTCCTAGTGATCCTTTAGAACAATATTTGCTAGACCATGAAAATGATATGTTTATGAATGAAAGAAGGGAAATAGATGAAGTATTCTTTAAAAAGGAACCTATGCTGAAACACAATTTGCCTGTTGAAATTTTAGGGGATCCTCCTCCGCCCAGGGTGATCCCGTGTTTGAACTTAAACCGTTGCCTGATAATCTTAAATATGCTTATCTTGATGAAAAGACGATATATCCTATTATTATTAGTGCTAACCTTTCAGAGCATGAAGAAGAAAGATTATTAAAAACTCTAAAGAAGCATCATGCTACTATTGGATATACTCTTGATGATCTTAAGGGCATTAGTCCCACTCTATGTCAACATAAAATAAATTTGGAAGCAGATGCTAAACCAGTTTTTGATCCTCAATGACGTCTGAATCCTAAAATGAAAGAAGTGGTAAGAAAAGAAATACTAAAGCTTCTATAGGCAGGTATAATTTATCTCGTTGCTGATAGTCAGTGGGTAAGTCCTGTCCATTGTGTCCCTAAGAAGGGAGGTATTACTGTCATTCCTAATGATAAAGATGAATTGATTCCACAAAGAATTTTTACAGGTTATCGGATGGTAATTGATTTCCGCAAATTAAATAAGGCTACTAAGAAAGATCATTACCCCTTACCTTTTATTGATCAAATGCTAGAAAGATTATGCAAACATACACACTATTGCTTTCTAGATGGTTATTCTGGTTTCTCTCAAATACCTGTGTCTGCTAAAGATCAATCAAAAACTACTTTTACATGCCCTTTTGGTACTTTTGCTTATAGATGTATGCCTTTTGGTTTATGTAATGCACCTGCTACCTTTCAAAGATGCATGATGGCTATATTCTCTGACTTTTGTGAAAAGATTTGTGAGGTCTTCATGGACGACTTTTCCGTCTATGGATCCTCTTTTGATGATTGCTTGAGCAATCTTGATCGAGTTTTGCAGAGATGTGAAGAAACTAATCTTGTCTTGAATCAGGAAAAGTGCCACTTTATGGTTAATGAAGGTATTGTCTTGGGGCATAAAGTTTCTGAAAGAGGTATTGAAGTTGATAAAGCCAAGGTTGATGCTATTGAAAAGATGCCATATCCCAAGGACATCAAAGGTATAAGAAGTTTCCTTGGTCACGCCGGATTTTATAAGAGGTTCATTAAGGACTTCTCAAAAATTTCTCGGCCTCTGACTAATTTAATACAAAAAGATATACCATTTGTCTTTGATGATGATTGTGTAGAAGCATTTGAAATACTTAAGAAAGCATTGATCTCTGCACTTGTTGTTCAGCCAGCTGATTGGAATTTACCCTTTGAAATTATGTGTGATGCTAGTGATTATGCCGTAGGTGTTGTTCTAGGGCAAAGAGTTGATAAGAAATTAAATGTTATCCATTATGCTAGTAAGACTCTAGACAATGCTCAAAGAAATTATGCTACTACTGAAAAGGAACTTTTAGCAGTTGTATTTGCTTGTGATAAGTTCAGACCTTATATTGTTGATTCTAAAGTAACTATTCACACTGATCATGCTGCTATTAAATACCTTATGGAAAAGAAAGATGCTAAACCTAGACTTATTAGATGGGTTCTCCTGCTACAAGAATTTGATTTGCATATTGTTGATAGAAAGGGAGCTGAGAACCCCGTTGCAGACAACTTGTCTTGGTTAGAAAATGTCCTTGATGACCCACTACCTATTGATGATAGCTTTCCTGATGAGCAATTAAATGTCATAAGTACTTCTCGTGGTACTCCATGGTAGGCTGATTATGCTAATTATATTGTTGCTAAATTCATACCACCTAGTTTCACATACCAACAAAAGAAAAAGTTCTTCTATGATTTGGGACATTACTTTTGGGATGACCCACATCTTTATAAAGGAGTATATGGTGTTATTAGACGTTGTGTACCTGAGCATGAACAGGAGCAGATCCTACGCAAGTGTCATTCCGAAGCTTATGGAGGACACCACGCGGGAGACAGAACTGCACATAAGGTATTGCAATCTGGTTTTTATTGGCCTACTCTCTTCAAGGATGCCCGTAAGTTTGTCTTGTCTTGTGATTAATGTCAAAGAATTGGTAATATTAGTAGGCATCAAGAAATGCCTATGAACTATTCACTTGTTATTGAACCATTTGATGTTTGGGGCTTTGATTATATGGGACCTTTTCCTGCCTCTAATGGATATACACATATTTTAGTTGTTGTTGATTACGTTACTAAGTGGGTAGAAGCTATTCCAACTAGTAGTGCTGATCATAACACCTCTATTAAAATGCTTAAAGAAGTTATTTTTCCGAGGTTTGGAGTCCCTAGATACTTAATGACTGATGGTGGTTCACATTTTATTCATGGTGCTTTCCGTAAAATGCTTGCTAAATATGACGTTAATCATAGAATTGCATCACCTTATCACCCATAGTCTAGTGGTCAAGTAGAATTGAGTAATAGAGAACTCAAATTAATTTTGCAAAAGACTGTCAATAGGTCTAGGAAGAATTGGTCTAAGAAACTTGATGATGCATTATGGGCCTATAGAACTGCATATAAAAATCCAATGGGCATGTCTCCGTATAAAATGGTTTATGGAAAAGCATGTCACTTACCTCTCGAACTAGAACATAAGGCATATTGGGCTATTAAAGAGCTCAACTATGATTTCAAACTTGCCGGTGAGAAGAGGTTATTTGATATTAGCTCACTTGATGAATGGAGAACCCAAGCTTATGAAAATGCCAAGTTATTTAAAGAAAAAGTTAAAAGATGGCATGACAAAAGGATACAAAAGCGTGAGTTTAATGTAGGTGATTATGTATTGCTATACAACTCTCGTTTAAGATTTTCTCTCTAAATGGGAAGGCCCCTACGTTATCGAGGAAGTCTATCATTCCGGTGCCATAAAAATCAACAACTTTGAAGGCACAAACCCGAAGGTGGTAAACGGTCAAAGAATTAAACATTATATCTCAGGTAATCCCATAAATGTTGAAACCAATATTATTGAAACCATAACCCCAGAGGAATACATAAGAGACACTTTCCAGAACGTTTCAGACTCCGAAAAGGAATAGGTATGTGGTACGGTAAGTAAACCGACTCCAAAACAATTTTTAAGGCAATATTTCTCCGTTTTGGAATATTTAGAAAAATAGAAAAATAAGTAGCAGTCCGGGAAGGACACGAGGGCCCCACGAGGGTGGTGGGCGCGCCCCCTACGTCATGAGCACCTTGTGTGCCTTCCGGACTCCGTTTTCTTGCACGATACGTATTTTGGTCAATAAAATTCATTATATATTCTCCCGAAGGTTTTGACTCCTGTATCATGCAAATATCCTCTGTTCTTGTTTCGAGCTGTCCCACTGCAGATTAGATCAACATGTCGTCCCAGGATTCGGAAGGAGAAAGCTATCTGGATGATTACTTAGCAAATCCCAAGGTCTATGGAGATGTGGAACACGATGGCTGGACCACCACTACTAGGGAAACGCCTAGCAGCAGCGCGGGTTTTGGGCCTATTAGTAGTGCGGGGGCCGGCGCTACTAATAAGGCGCTACAGCTAACGTATAGCAGTAGCGCGGGTGCCACCCGCGCTACTACTGCATCCGTTAGTAGTACCGTGGGTAAAAACCCGCGCTACTACTAACCCGTTCTTTGAAAACTAAAATTGAATTTTTTTTATTTTTTTGCCCGAATTTTCAAAATTTTGAATTATTTTAACCTCTAATCTCTAATCACCCCTCATCGCTGCTCAATTTAATCTCTAATCACCCATCATCATTCCAAATCTCTAGTCACCCATCCTCTCACTACTCTAGCCTGAGCACGCTTAACTTCTGGGTCCTTTCTCCCTCGATTCCAAGTCTGCACTTGTTGTTTTCCTGACAATAGTAAGATGTCAATCCTATTAACCCTCGGGAGTTTAGCTTGAGCATGAAGTCACACATTTCACTGTTTGAGTTAAAAACTATTGTTCTAAAAAACAATAATTATTTAGTAACACTAATATTTCTTGAATAAGTTGTTTGACCACATTTTGACCAGAGTTTGACCAGATTTGACCAAAATTCCAAAAAACTGAAATAATTATTTAGTATACTAATATTCTTGAATAATTATTTAGTAACACTAATCCTTCTTGAATAAGTAGTTTTGACCAGATTTTTTGACCAAAATTAAAAAAACTGAAATTTGAGCATAACTTTTTCCTTTTAAAATGTGAGGATTCTAAAAATTTGCAAACAGGTCGTAGGATCTGGATTTTCGTGCTGAACATTTTGATATATTATACGTTTTTTTCTGACATCGTATGCAAAAGTTATAGCCGTTTTACATTTTCCCTACACTTTTTGCAAAACATGTCCAAATTTAAGTTTTTAAATTTTCCTAACTAGTAGATGTAGTAACATAACTACATCTCGAAGGATTTTCATTTTTGAAACATTTTGATATATTATACGTTTTTTTCTAACATCGTATGCAAAAGTTATAGCCGTTTTACATTTTCCCTACACTTTTTTGCAAAACATGTCCAATTTAAGTTTTTAAATTTTCCTAACTAGTAGATGTAGTAACATAACTACATCTAGAAGGATTTTAATTTTTGAAGT
>NC_041390.1:622755066-622790204 GCF_002162155.2 Triticum dicoccoides | reverse complement strand
GTTTTAAAATGGGACCTTTAGTAGTAGCGAGGGTTTCTACCCCTCACTACTAGTATGGCATGTCCCGGAGGGGCACGGTTGAGACCTCTTAGTAGTAGCGAGGGGTATGGCATGGCCCAGGGGCACGATAGAGACCGCTTAGTAGTAGCGAGGGGTAAAAACCAGCGCTACTGCTATCAACTTAGTAGTAGCGAGGGTTAAAAACCTGCGCTACTAGTAAGTAGCGAGGGTTAAAAACCGCTTAGTAGTAGCGAGGGTTAAAAACCAGCGCTACTGCTATCAACTTAGTAGTAGCGAGGTTTAAAAACCCGCGCTACTAGTAAGTAGCAGTAGCGAGGGGTATAAACCCGCGCTGCTAGTAAGCGTCTATGTATAAGCTTTTCCCCAGTAGTGCACGGAGGAAGAAGAGGACTATGAACCCAAGGGGAAGGAGGAGATGAGCTCAGATGAAGATGAAGCCCTATTACCTCAACCTGGGGACATGCACGTCGAGTTTATCCCTTTTCGTCTCTTGCAGGAAAATAAGCAAGACCTATGCAAAAAGATATTAACCCTGGAGTGGGAGATTGATGATCTGAGGGATCAAAATGCCGTCCTCAAGCGCAAATTAAGGGAGAAGTCTATGCCATCAACTAAGTCAACGACACCTCCAACCTCTTCACCAACAAAGGAGACATGATCACATGGGTATGGGCACTCCCCTTGGCAACTGCCAAGTTTGGGGGAGGTGCCCCGGTATCGTATCACCATCACACTCCTATCATTACCGTTTTTCTTAGTTCAATCATATTAGTAGTATCTTGATCTAGTAGAATAAAGTTGATGGCATGATCTAGTTTTGAGTTTTGCTTTATGATCTCTCTATGTAATCGAGTCCGTGAGCTATATAATAAAGATTAGTGTTGAGTCAAGGACTTGATTATTTTGCCATGATCTTGGGTGAATAAAAGAAAAGAAAGAAAAAAGTAATAAAAAGAAACAAAGAGTTCATATTGATCTTATTGAGAGTAATGACTTCACATAGAAAGAGTATGATGATTAAAAGTTGTTGGGAGTCGACAGACATAGCTTTGGTCATCGTTGCAATTAATAGGAAGTAATAAGGAAAGAGAGGTTTCACATATAGATATATTATCATTGACATCTTTTATGATTGGGAGCACTCGTTAAAATATGACATGCTAAAAGAGTTGATGTTGGATAAGGAAGACAACGTAATGAGTTGTGTTTTCTTATATCTGAGATAAAGTATGTTGTCAGGGATCCTACAACATGTTGAGCTTGCCTTTCCCCCTCTTGCTAGCCAAATTCTCAGCACCAAGTAGAGATACTACTTGTGCTTCCAAATACCCTTAAACCAGTTTTGCCACGAGAGTCCACCATATCTACCTATGGATTGAGTAAGATCCATCAACTAAGTTGTCATCGGTGCAAAGCAATAAAAATTGCTCTAAATATGTATGATTGATTGGTGTGGGAGAAATAAGCTTTATACGATCTTGTGATGTGGAAGTAATAAAAGTGACGGACTGCATAATAAAGGTTCATATCACAAGGGGCAATATAAAGTGACGTTCTTTCGCATTGAGATTTTGTGCATCCAACCATAAAAGCGCATGGCAACCTTTGCTTCCCTCTGCGAAGGGCCTATCTGTTACTATTATCTTCTACCTTATGCAAGAGTCATGGTGATTTTCACCTTTCCTTTTTCATTTTATCCTTTGGCAAGCACAACATGCTGGAAAGAGTCTGATATATGTACCTAATTGGATGTAGGGGAGCATGAGTTATTATTTTTGACATTATCCTTGAGGTAAAAAGTTGTGGGGCGAAACTATAAGCCCCTATCTTTCTCTGTGTCCGATTAAAACTCCGTAACCACAAGTATTGCGTGAGTGTTAGCAATTATGAAGGACTAGATGTTAGTTGAGTATGTGGACTTGCTTTTAAGCTCTGACATAGACTCTTTCTGATGTTATGCTAAATTGCAATTGCTTCAACGACTGAGATTATAGTTTGCTGGTTCTCAATGAAGTTTCTGATTCATACTTTTGCATTGTGAATAGATCATCACTTGAACATAAGTAATCATATGACAATATCTATATATGTTGATGTTATGAGAATAATCATGATGCCTTCATGTTCATATTTTATTTTTTTATCGACACCTCTACCTCTAAACATGGGGACATATTTATTGTTATCAGCTTTAGCTTGAGGACAAGCGAGGTCTAAGCTTGGGGGAGTTGATACGTCCATTTTGCATCATGATTTTATATCGATATTTATTGCATTATGGGATGTTATTTCACGTTATGTCACAATACTTATGGCTATTCTCTCTTATTTTACAAGGTTTACATAAGGAGGGAGAATGCCGGCAGCTGGAATTCTGGGCTGGAAAAGGAGCAAATATTAGAGACCTATTCTGCACAACTCCAAAAGTCCTGAAACTCCACGGAATATCTTACAATAAATAATGAAAAATACCTGCCAAAGATGAAGGCCAGGGGGCCCACACCCTGTCCACGAGGGTGCCCCCCTAGGGCGCGCCCCCTACCTCGTGGGCCCCCTGGTGGCTCTCTGATGCCCATCTTCTGCTATATGAAGTCTTTCGTCGAGAAAAAATCAAGAAGCAACCTTTTGGGACGAAACTCCGCCGCCACGAGGCGGAACCTTAGCGGAACCAATCTAGGGCTCCGGCAGAGCTGTTCTGCCGGGGACACTTCCCTCCAGAAGGGGGAAATCATCGACATCGTCATCACCAACGCTCCTCTCATCGGGAGAGGGCAATCTCCATCAACATCTTCACCAGCACCATCTCATCTCCAAACCCTAGTTCATCTCTTGTATCCAATTCTTGTCTCCAAGTCCGGGATTGGTGCTAGTAGGTTGCTAGTAGTGTTGATTACTCCTTGTAGTTGATCCTAGTTGGTTTATTTGGTGGAAGGTCATATGTTCAGATCCTTTATGCATATTATTACCCCTCTGATTATGAACATGAATATGCTTTGTGAGTAGTTACATTTGTTCCTGAGAACAAGGGAGAAGTCTTGCTATTAGTAGTCATGTGAATTTGGTATTCGTTCGATATTTTGATGAGATGTATGTTGTCTAACCTCTAGTGGTGTTATGTGAACGTCAACTACATAACACTTCACCATTATTTGGGCCTAGAGGAAGGCATTGGGAAGTAATAAGTAGATGATGGGTTGCTAGAGTGACAGAAGCTTAAACCCTAGTTTATGCGTTGCTTCGAAAGGGGCTGATTTGGATCCATATGTTTCATGCTATGCTTAGGTTTACCTTAATACTTTTGTTGTAGTTGCGGATGCTTGCAATAGAGGTTAATCATAAGTGGGATGCTTGTTCAAGTAAGAACAGCACCCAAGCACCGGTCCACCCACATATCAAATTATCAAAGTACCGAATGCAAATCGTATGAACGTGATGAAAACTAGCTTGACGATAATTCCCATGTGTCCTCGGGAGCGCTTTTCTCATTAGAAGAGTTTGTGCAGGCTTGTCCTTTGCTACAAAAAGGATTGGGCCACCTTGCTGCACTTTATTTACTTTTGTTACTTGTTGTTCGTTACGAATTATCCTATAACAAAACTATCTGTCACCACTTGTTTCAGTACTTGCAGAGAATACCTTGCTGAAAACCGCTTATCGTTTCCTTCTGCTCCTCGTTGGGTTCGACACTCTTACTTATCGAAAGGACTATGATAGACCCCCTATACTTGTGGGTCATCACTCCCTCCGCCGATGACATGGTTGAGGGCTCCAATGTTGAGGGTAATCGGTGGCCTGGGCGTGCGCATCCGCAAAGAAGAGGAGATGGGGATGGGGACGCGGCAGGAGTGGGGCACCGAGAGATGAGGCGAGAGTCCGTCTGGTGGCCTTTTATATCCGGAAAGGGTGGTATAGCGGTGTCACCGGATTGGACTCGAGGCTTCGAGAGACACAAGGAAAATATCTACGAACTCGCAAGACATGATACGAACAACCCGGAAGGCCCGGTCAAATTGCCAACCTCTTAAGAAAACACACCTGAAAACCGCTAAAGGCCCGACATGGAAAAAGAGATACGATCGAAGGTATTACCATGCATCACACACGTCAAGTTCATAGGTGCTATTAAAAAGAGCTACTTATAGACAAGCAAAGAAGGACCCAAAACATAAATGTGTGCAAATATGAAACTCCAAACATGCAAAGGTGGACACATGCATGAATGCATGAGCCATGTAGCAGCACATGCAGCCCATACAACTGCCCATGCAGCTCTCACATGAGATAAAACCAGTCTATGCAGTCAAACCATCTTTTCACATGAGACACATGAGACAAGATAAGCCCATTCACCTCTAGAAGAAACATACACAGTCCAAGAGAGCTATATCCACTTCACGAAAACCATCGTGCACACGTATCGCTCAATCGGCAGGGGTAAAAAATATTTGATTCGTGCACTAATGAAGATTTTATCAATGTACTGCTTAAAATGAACTTGAATTGATGTAACCCCTTACAACAATCTTTTTATTTTCTTCATATGCGAGAAACATGTCGTCGGTACTTCACGGTATTTTCGTTGTTGTCTTATGATCAACAATTTGATCATTCTAGTAATTTTACTCAGAACTTACTTGGAGTGCTAGACATATCTGGTTGTTTACATACCACAAAATATATTTAACACAAGTGTGATTGAAATCATGTATTTCTCTCATCAGTATTTGTAGGATATCAATTTTGCTTAAAACACCTTCCATGTGAATTCGACAAGAAACTCTTCTTACGTTTTTCATGCTAAATTGCTATAGTATCTTGTCAATATGTATTTTGAACAAGCCTGATTAGACACTACTATCTCCATATATCATTATGTCTAATACCAAGGCTATATTGCCTAAATGCTTTACTGAAAAACTAGTTTCAATAAAGTCTTAATTCATGTCAAGATATTTACATAATTTTCAATCAACAGTGTGCCATGCACACACAGTCAAGCCACGTGGTCTCCACAAACAGTGCCACCGTCACCTAGTCATTAACCACTGCTGGGCTTGCCACGTGGCACCACTTTGCCGTCTGCTCACTGTTTGGCTCTCGGCAAAAGGAGCGATTGTCAAGTATCATCCATTCCCCGAGTGTATTTTGCACTTGTTATTGGCAACTGCCCATGTTTTCCGAGTAGCACCTATTGCCGAGTCTTCATGTCGGCTTACTTCGGTTTACTTCGGTTTGCCGAGTACCCGTGGTTTGGCTCTTGGCGAAGAGCCAGGCAATCAGCGCGCGTATGAGGAAATTCCAGCAGCGTGGTATTTAAACTGCCGGGTATTAACGCAGTGGAAAGGTGTTGTACCCGATTCCCCTAAAAAACAGAAAAGGTGTTGTACCCGATTTCCCTAAAAAAAGAAAAAAGATGATGTGCCCGATTAGACACCGATAATCCTACATCCACGTAGGGCCTACAAACACTAACGTAACCTTCCTAACTAATTAACTTCGCCCCTCCTGATTTTCAGAAGGGTGGGCCGCTTCATCCTCCTTCGTCTAATCTGATTGGTCCACCTTGCACATTACGTAAAACACATACGTAGCCTTACGTGGGTGTAGCATTACCGGATTAGACACCATTGAGGTGTTGTACTCGGACTTGCTTATCTTGGAGTCTACGTAATCTTATGATATAGTATTATAGTACTAATATAAAGGAGAGACGCCTTTGGGAAGCTAGAGCAGAAGGGGCGAAAGATCCCGTGTTTGCAGCTGTCCGGCGAAATCGATCGCTAGTTTAGCTAGGTATATACTAGCAAAAATGCCCGTGCGTTGCAACGGGTATAAAATAGATCTGAGTGTTCATGTGATATTCAAGAGTTTACCTGTCACGGTGAATAATAAAAATTTTCAATTATATTGGTTGTAAGACTCGTAAGAATCCACTTTATGAAGATCTTATTGTATTCCAAAAGCTCGTAATATTTTTCTCTACCAATATAACTATTTCTTCAACTCTCTCCAAAAAAATAATATTTAATAAGTTGTTGTTATTTAACAACCCCGTGTAAAAATAATTAAAATATCTAAACATTTGTCGATCGAGTAAATCATCGACTAATCCTTCGATGCGAAAGTAATTGTGCATCATTCACATACTTGTACCTATATCTCTCAATCCCTATTAACATTGATTCATATTTATGCTTTCCCATTTAAAAAATATGATGGCCGAAAAGTAAAGTATTTACAATGCTTGTCGTTCTTTGTTGACACGTTGCCGTCAGCAGTAGGACCACACCCTCCATGCCAACAAGACCACTTCCCTGAACATTATCGTTGGGCATCGATGGGGATCAAGATTAGGGTACGCAAAACTGCGGGATAGATGGTACGACGGAGGGTAGTGCTCCCCCTTCCCAGCAGTCGTGTTGGGTGAAATAGGGCGCGAGCAAGATGCACCGATGTCGCACTCTCTCTATTCTTCATCCCTCCGTCTCTCCACCCTGTCTCACCCATGGCATCCAGATTTGAGGAATATCTTCATGGACAGCAAGCACTGCTGAGCTTCAAATATCTTCTCCCTTAAGAAATATTTCCTTCTAATATTTTACTCACTTTTAATTACTATACTCCCTCCACTCTAAAATAAATGTTTTAACTTTGTATTAACTATGGTACAAAGTTGTACTAAAATTATGACACTTATTTTAAAAAAAGAATGTATATATAATGTAACAACAAACACCATCAAGTAACAACAAACAACAGCAAGTAATAATCGTCCCTCTTCCAGAAAATAAAAATTTGTAATTGATGCTAGCGTGCATGCATCCGGTAGCTTCTAGCCGGTACAAGACCAATTCCATTTGGTTTCATTAAATAAAAGCACCGACCGGCCAGCGCCACTCCTTCTCATCCATCTGCTCATCTGCTTGCCTTATCCTCATCGCCACTCCTCCTTCTCACTCAACGCTACTCCTCCTCTTCTCCAACCACTACCACCCAGTGTTGCTCCTCCTCCTCTTCTACATGTGTTGTGCCGACGATGCACTCCACTCTCCCGGAGTGCGCGCGGCCGTGGTGGCTGGCCAGAGCCAGGGCAGCACCCCTTATCGGCGAGGAACCCATAGGCGCCATGGAAGCTCCTCTGCCATGGGTCTGATCTGGCCATCCCGCCCCAGTCATCGGCCCGCTCCAGATCCGGCCAGCAGCCTCGCCTCCGATCCGTTTCGGACGGCCCCGCCCACAGCCTCCGCCACCTGCGACATGCCCCCAGAGGCCCGGCCGATCCCGCGGCGCTCATCCTTGCTTCATCCTTTGCTCGCGACTCACGTTGTCCGTCTCGCCCCGGCATGCTCCAGGCCACCAACCAGAGCATGTCCACGAAGTCCAGCCGGCCCTCCTCCCGGGCGCGCTCCTCGGCCGTTGCCGCGTGCTCCACCAACAGTTTCATGTTGAGTCCGTCGAACAGGCGGTGCACCCGGCGCAGCTTGGCCTGCACTCCCTGCAGGTCTAGCCACGACAGCGCTGCTGATGTTGAACTTCCCCGTTCCGGTTAGGAGCGACACGGTCATCTCCTTGTAGCTGCTGCACTCGTCCTCCTCCCGACCGCAACGCCTGGGCCGGTCCCCCCCCCTCTCTGCTCCGAAGTTGCTAGCTCGTGAGCGCCAAGGCAACCACGACCACTCTATCTTAGGGAGATCGATGGGTTCGGTTCGTTCCACTTGGGAGTTTATTCCTCCTCCTCATTCCGTTTCCCTTTCCTTTGCTCCCTCTTGCCCATTACGGAGGAAATTCCGTTCTTTTCCCTTCTCCTCGCAAGAAATTTGTTCCGTTCCCTTCTCCTCTGAGGAAATTAGTTTGGTTCCCTTTACTTGAGGGTGGGCCCGGCGGCGGTGGCGCGCGTCGGAAGGCGAGGCCGGCGGCGGCGCACGCCGGATGGGAGGCAAGGTCATGGGTCTCGGGTGTTTTTTTTCTTTTCTGTTGCCCGTACCGGTTCAGGTTGACTGGTTAATAGGATTGCGGGTTGATTATCAGTAAAGTCAGGGTGTTTTCTGTAAAAGTGGATGACGGACGACAGAAACCCAACGCAAGTAAAATTGAGATGATTAGTACCACCTCGTGCGTGACCAAAATAGAACGAACGTACGCCGTACGTGACCAAAACCAATTGGAAAAAAAATCTGATGGCGGGACGAAACCAAGAATATCACCTTGCTTTAATATAATATATATATATATATAATATATATATATATAAATATAAAATAGGTATAGATATAGATATAGATATAGATATAAGCAGCCTGGTTTGGTCCAGCTTCCTACGTGCGCTTACCTTGCCAATCGACCAGGTTGATCAATGGCCGCCGCGCAGCAGCCCCGCCAAGACATCTCTGTAGCCTCGGTGATGGTCCACGACCCCAAAGAGCTGGCTAGCCTCTTCTACGAGCTCGATCTCCAGCATATCCTCTCCGGCCAACCCAGTGATGACGACGAGTTCCCGCCGGTGCTGAGCTTCCCCAGGCCTGTCGTCCGCTTCAGGCATCTCTGCCGCGGCGAGGCTATGGCCATCGCATCCTCCGGCAACCTCGTCGTGACGGCCACCACCCAGGGACGTACTCTGATCTGCAACCGCGGCAACACGGACGCCTCAGCCGGCCCCGACCAGCTCTTCACTAAGCTGTTCCAGGCACTTGCTCCCGCCGGAGACGACATGTTCTTATCCATGCCCCTCTGCCCGAAGGCGGAGATTGATTCGGACCCGGACCGGACAGGAGCAGGAGCACAAGATCCCTGCTTCGAGCTCCTGCTCCGCCTCCCCAACGGCCCCTGGGCCTGGCATCTCATCCCGGACCCGCCGGGCCTCTCTGGCAAACCAGACATCACTGGCTACTTCGCCGACGCGGCGGGGGCGCACGTCTGGGTCTCCTTCAAGGACCAAGGAACTTTCTCATTTGACGCGGCGCGCCGCGGGTGGCGCATGGAAGGCGCCTGGGAGCTGCCCCTCGCGGGCCTCTCGGTCCTGGTCTCTGATGGCATTCTGGGCGGCAGGAAGCTGCTCTTCGGCAAGTTGCGCGGCTGCGGGGATGAATATGACCGACTGGCCGCCTGCGACATGGATGCCAGGCCGCCGGCGATCATCAAGTGCTGGAGCCTGGACGAGATATGCCCATCTACCCGGCCGCGGGCGTGGCCCCGTGGATATCTCAAGTTATACAACAGCACCCAGCTTGCGTACCTTGGAGGCGGCAGGCTGTGCATCACGATGCTTATCGAAAATAACCGCTGCACTGGGTGGTCGGCGGAAAGGCCAAACCCACACCTACTCACCATCACCGCCGTGGATGTTAAGGTCACGCCAGAGCTTCAGCTCATCAAGCACAAATTTAGCTGCTACTCCATGCCACAAGACTCGCGAGCAGCTTGGGCACTGTAATTTACGACTAGATACTGCTCCCTCCGTCCGAAATTGCTTGTCGTCCAAATGGATGTCTGTATACATATTTTATGTGACTAGGAGATATAGCTGCAACAAAAAATAAGTCATATTTAAGTATAGTTAGTATTGTTTGTGCAAAATACATTCATAACTTGTCTCATATTTAGTCTTCACCAAGATCGATAAACTAGTGTGTTGCCATGGAACAACAACATCGTCCCATGAATCCGACTTTCTGAAATACTTCGAATAATTTCTATCCGCAGCACATATTGGCGCATGCATACGCATACTCCTATGTCTACATATAAATAACTTATTGGATTTTCACTTTTTATATTAGTGTAAAACCTTCGGAATTTAATGATTTCTAAATCCAGTAAATTAATTTTCACTCTTATTAGGCCAAAAATAATGGATTATATGGAATGATACTCTGCTAGTTTCATCATATACAAAAGGGAAATGTCTGTGCGCTCGTGGAACACTCGAGCCGGTCGCTTTGACATGCTGGCTATTTTTGCTTTGGACAAAAATAGCCACCAGGAAGGCAAACACATGTACCTTATCATTTCCCCAACACCCGCATACACTCCTTCCTCGCGATCATCCTAGGCGGCAAACTCTATGGACAGCGCCCGTGGTGCCGTACGCGGCTCCGCATGCGTCTCCTAATCAATAGGGGCGTGTTTGGTTGCCTGTGTGAGGCCCAACCAGGCCCGCGCGGGAAGCGAACGGGCTGTTTAGTTGCCTGGTTTTATTATTGGGCCTGTATAGCATGAAACTTAAAGCATCTTTGGGCTTGCCTCGCTGAGAACCCAGGAATCGGCAGTTTCTCTCGAGCCAGGCTGAGGCGAGCGCACAAGATGGGCCACTTGCACGAGGGGAGATGGGAGGGATACGAGCCGGTATGCAGCCTGTGCGTGCTTATCTTCTCCTACCTCCAATCGCCACACTCCATTCATGGATTCATCACAAGCTTTCTGGATGATCTGAAGCATATCAATGCAGGTGAACCTCGAGGGACCACCGTGAAAGCCACAAGGCCAACCCAGTGGCAGGCTCCGGCCACTGGATGTGTGAAAATAAACGTAGATGCGGCGACACCCAGGCATGCTAGGTTTTGGGCTGTGGGGGCAATCTGTAGAAGCCCGGATGGTCTGTTTTTGGGAGCTTCAGCCTTAATTATGAGGCACATCGGGGATCCGGAGACACTAGAAGCCATAGCGATTAAAGAAGGACTTGCACTTGCGGAGGACCTGCACCAAAGGCGCATTCATGTTGCATCTGACTATAAGCAGGTCGTCGACTCACTGAAGAAAGAGGACGCTTCTCCATATGGTGCTATTGTGCATGAAATATTAAGCCACTCTTCAGTTTTTCATATGTGTAAAGTTAGCCATGAATTTAGGAGCTCAAATTATAAAGCTCGTAACTTAGCGAAGCATGCTCTATCTCTCGGGGTCGGACGCTGTGTGTGGAAAACCTTCGGAATTTAATGATTTTTAAATCCAGTTAATTAACTTTCTCTCTTATTAGGCCAAAAATAATTGATTATATGAAATGATACTCTGCTAGTTTCATCATATACAAAAGGGAAACGTCTGTGCACGGCACGCCCGTGGAACACTCGAGCCGGTCGCTTTGACACGCTGGCTATTTTTGCTTTGGACAAAAATAACCACCAGGAAGGCAAACACGTGTACCTTATCCTTTTCCCAACACCCGCATACACTCCTTCCTCGAGATCATCCTAGGCAGCAAACTCTATGGATCGAGGCTGGCCTTCAGCTCTTGCCTCCCGTGCCATTTGCACACCCATCGGGCCAACGCTGACGTGCCGTTTTCATGCCCACGCTCTTCGCCATGTCCACGTCATAGTCCCATAGTGTGCGAGATGGAACCTAGCACCGGATACTGCGACCAACAGCCAAGCGATATGACCAGCGACAGCTGGAGCTACGACCCAGAACAATTTTCGCGTTTGTGACACTAGTAGAAAAAGGGTCAAATGTGAGACACATTAGTCCTGGTTTGTAACAGAACCGACACTAATGTGTCCATTAGTGCCGGTTCCAACGGCTAGGCGGGAGGAGCTCTTTAGTACCGGTTCGTGGCGAACCTTTAGCACCGGTTCGTGCCACGAACTGGTACTAAAGAGTGTGGTGGCAGGATGTAGTCAGAGTGGGGCCCCTCCAGCACATTTAGTACCGGTTCGTGACACGAACCGGTACTAAAGGTCGTCCTATATAAACCATTCGTCCACCCGCACTCTGTTCTTTCCCCATTTCCCTCTCCCTCTCCTCTGTTCTTCCCTTCTCCTCTCGAGTTCATCACAAAATTTGCCCCAAATTTGTCAAGATTTGCAGTCCCCCATCCATTCAAATGATCACAAAGGTTAGCAACTTTGTCCTTTCATCTCTCATTGCTAGATTAGCTCTTGCATTGGTTTATATAATGATTAATTGTGGGTTTTAGTAATTTGGGAGGAATTATATGTGGTAGTATTTGATTTATATGCAAATTGAGGTCAACATAACACTTAGTTTGCATATGTAGGTGTGGTTTACTTAGTGCCTTCTAAATCTCCGTCGTAACCACCGTCGATCGCCCGCACCGTCCCGTCGCCGGCACCACCTTGTGGTGAGCCTCTTGTTCATGAAATTTTATATAAAAATTGATGTTTGTGTGATTTGGATATATAGTTACTCGTATAATTATCTTACCCATACGTTGTTTGTTATACATAGTGCCATGGTATTGATATCCGTCCCCGCCGGCCCTCGTCCTTATTATGATTCGGATATGGTATATTCTCTTTTAAAACTAGTTGCATTTCGTGTTTATGAAAAATTATGCCCATCAAGTTGACATAGATTTTTTTCTAGGAGGTATGTGAACCGGAAATTGCAACTGACCCTATTGTCGAGAGGTTAAATTTAGTTGAAAGAGAAAACGAGTACTTGAAAGAAAAATTGAAAAGAACTGAGGGGGAGAAGATGGAATTGGAGTTGCATGTTGCCGATGTCGTCGATGATCACAAGATCAAGATGGAGAAAATGCGCTTGAAGATTAGAAAGATTAGAAAATATGCCATCGATAGTGAGGCTTGGTATCATTATGTTGTTGGATCAATTGTTACCTTAGTTGCGATCTTGATCGCATTTGTTGTTGCATTTAAATGCTTTAGCTAGAGAGTTATTTGTTTGTTGCATTTAAGTGTTGTATGAACTTTATGTATGAACTTTATGTATTGTATTAATTTAGTATTTTCGGTGTTGTGTATTGAAGATGAGCCGGCAATGGATGTACGATGACCGATGCTCTCCCGAGTTCATTAATGGCGTGCATACTTTTCTGCTTGCGGCTGAGGCAAACAAGCGGGCGGATGGTTTTATGCCTTGTCCATGTGTTGGCTGTAAGAATGGTCACAATTACTCTACGTCAAGAACCATTCACGTCCACCTGTTTGAGTCCGGTTTCATGCCCCACTATAATGTTTGGACCAAGCATGGAGAAAGAGGGGTTATGATGGAAGACAATGAAGAAGAAGAGGACGACGACAGCTATCCTGGCCATGGGTTCCCAGAATACGATGATACAACAATGGGGGAAGAAGCTGAGCCGGCAATGCGGGAAGAAGCTGAAGAAGAGGCATCAGATGAGCCCGTTGATGATCTAGGTGAAGGAAATATGCCCTAGAGGCAATAATAAAGTTATTATTTTATTTCCATATATCATGATAAATGTTTATTATTCATGCTAGAATTGTATTAACCGGAAACATAATACTTGTGTGAATACATAGACAAACTAAACGTCACTACTATGCCTCTACTTGACTAGCTCGTTAATCGAAGATGGTTATGTTTTCTAACCATAGACATGAGTTGTCATTTGATTAACGGGATCATATCATTAGGAGAATGATGTGATTGACATGACCCATTCCACTAGCTTAGCACCCGATCGTTTAGTATGTTGCTATTGCTTTCTTCATGACTTATACATGTTCCTATGACTATGAGATTATGCAACTCCCGTTTTTCGGAGGAACACTTTGTGTGCTACCAAACGTCACAACGTAACTGGGTGATTATAAAGGTGCTCTACAGGTGTCTCCAAAGGTACATGTTGGGTTGGCGTATTTCGAGATTAGGATTTGTCACTCTGATTGTCGGAGAGGTATCTCTGGGCCCTCTTGGTAATGCACATCACATAAGCCTTGCAAGCATTGCAACTAATGAGTTAGTTGCGAGATGATGTATTACAGAACGAGTAAAGAGACTTGCCGGTAACGAGATTGAACTAGGTATTGAGATACCGACGATCGAATCTCGGGCAAGTAACGTACCGATGACAAAGGGAACAACATATGTTGTTATGCGGTCTGACCGATAAAGATCTTCGTAGAATATGTAGGAGCCAATATGAGCATCCAGGTTCTGCTATTGGTTATTGACCGGAGACATGTCTTGGTCATGTCTACATTGTTCTCGAACCGTAGGGTCCGCACGCTTAACATTATGATGACAGTTTCATTATGAGTTTATATATTTTCATGTACCGAAGTTTGTTCGGAGTCCCGGATGTGATCACGGATATGACGAGGAGTCTCGAAATGGTCGAGACATAAAGATTGATATATTGGACGACTATATTCGGACACCAGAAGTGTTCCGAAGAAGTTTCAGATAAAACAGGAGTACCGTGGGGTTACCGGAACCCCCCCGGGGGTTAATGGGCCTTATAGGCCTAAAGTAGAGAAGAGGAGGGGCAGCCAGGGCAGGCCGCGTGCCCCCTCCCCCTCTAGTTCGAATTGGACAAGGAGGGGGCGGCGCCCCCCTTTCCTTTCTCTCCTCTCTCCCTTCCTTCCCCCTCTCCTACTTGGACAAGGAAAAGGAGGGAGTCCTACTCCCGGTAGGAGTAGGACTCCTCCCTGGCGCGCCCCTCCTGGCCGGCCGCCCCTCCCCCTTGCTCCTTTATATACGGGGGCAGGGGCACCTCTAGATACAGAAGTTGATCTTCGTGATCGTTCTCTTAGCCGTGTGCGGTGCTCCCCTCAACCATAATCCTCGATAATATTGTAGCGGTGCTTAGGCGAAGCCCTGCGACGGTAGAACATCAAGATCGTCACCACGCCATCGTGCTGACGGAACTCTTCCCCGATGCTTTGCTGGATCGGAGCCCGGGGATCGTCATCGAGATGAACGTGTGCCAAGAACTCGGAGGTGCCGTAGTTTCGGTGCTTGGATCGGTCGGATCGTGAGGACGTACGACTACATCAACCGCGTTGATATAACGCTTCCACTTTCGGTCTACGAGGGTACATAGACAACACTCTCCCCTCTCGTTGCTATGCATCACCATGATCTTGCGTGTGCGTAGGAATTTTTTTGAAATTACTACGTTCCCCAACAGTGGCATCCGAGCCTAGGTTTTATGTGTTGATGTTATATGCACGAGTAGAACACAAGTAAGTTCTGGGCGATATAAGTCATACTGCTTACCAGCATGTCATACTTTGGTTCGGCGGTATTGTTGGATGAAGCGGCCCGGACCGATATTACGCGTACGCTTACACGAGACTGGTTCTACCGACGTGCTTTGCACACAGGTGGCTGGCGGGTGTCAGTTTCTCCAACTTTAGTTGAATCGAGTGTGGCTACGCCCGGTCCTTGCGAATGTTAAAACAGCACCAACTTGACAAACTATCATTGTTGTTTTGATGCGTAGGTAAGATTGGTTCTTGCTCAGCCCGTAGCAGCCACGTAAAACTTGCAACAACAAAGTAGAGGACGTCTAACTTGTTTTTGCAGGGCATGTTGTGATGTGATATGGTCAAGACATGATGCTAAATTTTATTGTATGAGATGATCATGTTTTGTAACCGAGTTATCGGCAACTGGCAGGAGCCATATGGTTGTCGCTTTATTGTATGCAATGCAATCGCCCTGTAGTGCTTTACTTTGTCACTAAGCGGTAGCGATAGTCGTAGAAGCATAAGATTGGCGAGACGACAACGATGCTACAATGGAGATCAAGGTGTCGCGCCGGTGACGATGGTGATCATGACAATGCTTCGGAGATGGAGATCACAAGCACAAGATGATGATGGCCATATCATATCACTTATATTGATTGCATGTGATGTTTATCTTTTATGCATCTTATCTTGCTTTGATTGACGGTAGCATTATAAGATGATCTCTCACTAAATTTCAAGATAAAAGTATTCTCCCTGAGTATGCACCGTTGCCAAAGTTTGTCGTGCCGAGACACCACGTGATGATCGGGTGTGATAAGCTCTACGTCCATCTACAACGGGTGCAAGCCAGTTTTGCACACGCAGAATACTCAGGTTAAACTTGACGAGCCTAGCATATGCAGATATGGCCTCGGAACACTGAGACCGAAAGGTCGAGCGTGAATCATATAGTAGATATGATAAACATAGCGATGTTCACCATTGAAAACTACTCCATTTCACGTGATGATCGGTTATGGTTTAGTTGATTTGGATCACGTGATCACTTAGAAGATTAGAGGGATGTCTTTCTAAGTGGGAGTTCTTAAGTAATATGATTAATTGAACTTAAATTTATCATGAACTTAGTACCTGATAGTATCTTGCTTGTTTATGTTTGATTGTAGATAGATGGCCCGTGTTATTGTTCTGTTGAATTTTAATGCGTTCCTTGAGAAAGCAAAGTTGAAAGATGATGGTAGCAATTACACGGACTGGGTCCGTAACTTGAGGATTATCCTCATTGCTGCATAGAAGAGTTACGTCCTGGAAGCACCGCTAGGTGCTAGGCCTGCTGCTGATGCAACTGACGACGTTAAGAACGTCTGGCAGAGCAAAGCTGATGACTACTTGATAGTTCAATGTGCCATGCTTTACGGCTTAGAATCGGGTCTTCAACGACGTTTTGAACGTCATGGAGCATATGAGATGTTCCAGGAGTTGAAGTTAATATTTCAAGCAAATGCCCGAATTGAGAGATATGAAGTCTCCAATAAGTTCTATAGCTGCAAGATGGAGGAGAACAGTTCTGTCAGTGAGCATATACTTAAAATATCTGGGTATAATAATCACTTGATTCAACTGGGAGTTAATCTTTCGGATGATTGCGTCATTGAAAGAATTCTCCAATCACTTCCACCTAGCTACAAGAGCTTCGTGATGAACTATAATATGCAAGGGATGGATAAGACAATTCCCGAGCTCTTCGCGATGCTAAAAGCTGCGGAGGTAGAAATCAAGAAGGAGCATCAAGTGTTGATGGTCAACAAGACCACTGGTTTCAAGAAAAGGGGCAAAGGGAAGAAAAAGGGGAACTTCAAGAAGAACAGCAAGCAAGTTGCTGCTCAGGAGAAGAAACCTAAATCTGGACCTAAGCCTGAAACTGAGTGCTTCTACTACAAGCAGACTGGTCACTGGAAGCGGAACTGCCCGAAGTATTTGGCGGATAAGAAGGATGGCAAGGTGAACAAAGGTATATGTGATATACATGTTATTGATGTGTACCTTACTAGAGCTCACAGTAGCACCTGGGTATTTGATATTGGTTCTGTTGCTAATATTTGCAACTCGAAACAGGGACTACGGATTAAGCGAACACTGGCGAAGGACGAGGTGACGTTGCGCGTGGGAAATGGTTCCAAAGTCGATGTGATCGCGGTCGGCACGCTACCTCTACATCTACCATCGGGATTAGTATTAGACCTAAATAATTGTTATTTGGTGCCAGCGTTGAGCATGAACATTATATCTGGATCTTGTTTGATGCGAGACGGTTATTCATTTAAATCAGAGAATAATGGTTGTTCTATTTATATGAGTAATATCTTTTATGGTCATGCACCCTTGAAGAGTGGTCTATTTTTGATGAATCTCGATAGTGGTGATACACATATTCATAATGTTGGAGCCAAAAGATGCAGAGTTGATAATGATAGTGCAACTTATTTGTGGTACTGCGGTTTAGGTTATATCGGTGTAAAACGCATGAAGAAACTCCATACTGATAGACTTTTGGAACCACTTGATTATGAATCACTTGGTACTTGCGAACCGTGCCTCATGGGCAAGATGACTAAAACGCCGTTCTCCGGTACTATGGAGAGAGCAACAGATTTGTTGGAAATCATACATACAGATGTATGTGGTCCGATGAATGTTGAGGCTCGTGGCGGATATCGTTATTTTCTCACCTTCACAGATGATTTAAGCAGATATGGGTATATCTACTTAATGAAACATAAATCTGAAACATTTGAAAAGTTCATAGAATTTCAGAGTGAAGTTGAAAATCATCGTAACAAGAAAATAAAGTTTCTACGATCTGATCATGGAGGAGAATATTTGAGTTACGAGTTTGGTCTACATTTGAAACAATGCGGAATAGTTTCGCAACTCACGCCACCCGGAACACCACAGCGTAATGGTGTGTCCGAACGTCGTAATCGTACTTTACTTGATATGGTGCGATCTATGATGTCTCTTACAGATTTACCGCTATCGTTTTGAGGTTATGCTTTAGAGACGGCCGCATCCACGTTAAATAGGGCACCATCTAAATCCGTTGAGACGACGCCTTATGAACTGTGGTTTAGCAAGAAATCAAAGTTGTCGTTTCTGAAAGTTTGGGGCTGCGATGCTTATGTGAAAAAAACTTCAACCTGATAAGCTCGAACCCAAATCGGAGAAATGTGTCTTCATAGGATACCCAAAGGAAACTGTTGGGTACACCTTCTATCACAGATCCGAAGGCAAGACATTTGTCACCAAGAATGGATCCTTTCTAGAGAAGGAGTTTCTCTCGAAAGAAGTGAGTGGGAGGAAAGTAGAACTTGATGAGGTAACTATACCTGCTCCCTTATTGGAAAGTAGTACATCACAGAAACTGGTTTGTTTGACACCTACACTGATTAGTGAGGAAGCTAATGATAATGATCATGAAGCTTCAGAACAAGTTACTACTGAACCTCGTAGATCAACCAGAGTAAGATCCGCACCAGAGTGGTACGGTAATCCTGTTCTGGAAGTCATGCTGCTAGATCATGATGAACCTACGAACTATGAAGAAGTGATGGTGAGCCCAGATTCCGCAAAATGGCTTGAAGCCATGAAATCTGAGATGGGATCCATGTATGAGAACAAAGTGTGGACTTTGGTTGACTTGCCCAATGATCGGCAAGCAATTGAGAATAAATGGATTTTTAAGAAGAAGACTGACGCTGACGGTAATGTTACTGTCTACAAAGCTCGACTTGTTGCAAAAGGTTTTCTACAAGTTCAAGGAATTGACTACGATGAGACCTTCTCACCCATAGCGATGCTTAAGTCTATCCGAATCATGTTAGCAATTGCCGCATTTTATGATTATGAAATTTGGCAGATGGATGTCAAAACTGCATTCCTGAATGGATTTCTGGAAGAAGAGTTGTATATGATACAACCAGAAGGTTTTGTCGATCCAAAGGGAGCTAACAAAGTGTGCAAGCTCCAGCGATCCATTTATGGACTGGTGCAAGCCTCTCGGAGTTGGAATAAACGCTTTGATAGTGTGATCAAAGCATTAGGGTTTGTATAGACTTTTGGAGAAGCTTGTATTTACAAGAAAGTGAGTGGGAGCTCTGTGCATTTCTGATATTATATGTGGATGACATATTACTAATCGGAAATGATATAGAATTTCTGGATAGCATAAAGGGTTACTTGAATAAGAGTTTTTCAATGAAAGACCTCGGTGAAGCTGCTTACATATTGGGCATTAAGATCTATAGAGATAGATCAAGACGCTTAATTGGACTTTCACAAAGTACATACCTTGACAAAGTTTTGAAGAAATTCAAAATGGATCAGGCTAAGAAAGGATTCTTGCCTGTGTTACAAGGTGTGAAGTTGAGTAAGACTCAATGCCCAACCACTGCAGAAGATAGAGAGAAAATGAAAGATGTTCCCTATGCTTCAGCCATAGGATCTATCATGTATGCAATGCTGTGTACCAGACCTGATGTGTGTCTTGCTATAAGTCTAGCAGGGAGGTACCAAAGTAATCCAGGAGTGGACCACTGGACAGCGGTGAAGAACATCCTGAAATACCTGAAAAGGACTAAGGATATGTTTCTCATATATGGAGGTGACAAAGAGCTCATCGTAAATGGTTACGTTGATGCAAGCTTTGACACTGATCCGGACGATTCTAAATCGCAAACCGGATACGTGTTTACATTAAACGGTGGAGTTGTCAGTTGGTACAGTTCAAAACAAAGCGTTGTGGCGGGATCTACATGTGAAGCGGAGTACATAGCTGCTTCAGAAGCAGCAAACGAAGGAGTCTGGATGAAGGAGTTCATATCCGATCTAGGTGTCATACCTAGTGCATCGGGTCCAATGAAAATCTTTTGTGACAATACTGGTGCAATTGCCTTGGCAAAGGAATACAGATTTCACAAGAGAACCAAGCACATCAAGAGACGCTTCAATTCCATCCGGGGTCTAGTCCAGGTGGGAGACATAGAGATTTGCAAGATACATACGGATCTGAATGTAGCAGACCCGTTGACTAAGCCTCTTCCACGAGCAAAACATGATCAGGACCAAAGCTCCATGGGTGTTAAAATCATTACTGTGTAATCTAGATTATTGACTCTAGTGCAAGTGGGAGACTGAAGGAAATATGCCCTAGAGGCAATAATAAAGTTATTATTTTATTTCCATATATCATGATAAATGTTTATTATTCATGCTAGAATTGTATTAACCAGAAACATAATACTTGTGTGAATACATAGACAAACTAAACGTCACTAGTATGCCTCTATTTGACTAGCTCGTTAATCGAAGATGGTTATGTTTCCTAACCATAGACATGTGTTGTCATTTGATTAACGGGATCACATCATTAGGAGAATGATGTGATTGACATGACCCATTCCACTAGCTTAGCACCCGATCATTTAGTATGTTGCTATTGCTTTCTTCATGACTTATACATGTTCCTATGACTATGAGATTATGCAACTCCCGTTTTCCGGAGGAACACTTTGTGTGCTACCAAACGTCACAACGTACCTGGGTAATTATAAAGGTGCTCTACAGGTGTCTCCAAAGGTACATGTTGGGTTGGCGTATTTCGAGATTAGGATTTGTCACTCCGATTGTCGGAGAGGTATCTCTGGGCCCTCTCGGTAATGCACATCACATAAGCCTTGCAAGCATTGCAACTAATTAGTTAGTTGCGAGATGATTTATTACAGAACGAGTAAAGAGACTTGCCGGTAACGAGATTGAACTACGTATTGAGATACCGACGATCGAATCTCGGGCAAGTAACGTACCGATGACAAAGGGAACAACGTATGTTGTTATGCGATCTGACCGATAAAGATCTTCGTAGAATATGTAGGAGCCAATATGAGCATCCAGGTTCCGCTATTGGTTATTGACCAGAGACATGTCTCGGTCATGTCTACATTGTTCTTGAACCGTAGGGTCCGCACGCTTAACGTTACGATGACAGTTTCATTATGAGTTTATATATTTTGATTTACCGAAGTTTGTTCGGAGTCCCGGATGTGATCACGGATATGACGAGGAGTCTCGAAATGGTCGAGACATAAAGATTGATATATTGGACGACTATATTCGGACACCAAAAGTGTTCCGGAGAAGTTTCAGATAAAATCGGAGTACCGGGGGGTTACCGGAACCCCCCCCCCCCCGGGGGGGTTAATGGGCCTTATGGGCCTAAAGTGGAGAAGAGGAGGGGCGGCCAGGGCAGGCCGCGCGCCCCCTCCCCCTCTAGTCCGAATTGGACAAGGAGGGGGGCGCCCCCCCCCCCTCTTTCCTTCCTCTCCTCTCTCCCTTCCTTCCCCCTCTCCTACTTGGACAAGGAAAAGGAGGGAGTCCTACTCCCGGTAGGAGTAGGACTCCTCCCTGGCGCGCCCCTCCTGGCTGGCCGCCCCTCCCCCTTGCTCCTTTATATACGGGGGCAGGGGCACCTCTAGACATAGAAGTTGATCTTCGTGATCATTCTCTTAGCCATGTGCGGTGCCCCCTCCACCATAATCCTCGATAATATTATAGCGGTGCTTAGGCGAAGCCCTGCGACGGTAGAACATCAAGATCGTCACCACGCCGTCGTGCTGACGGAACTCTTCCCCGACGGTTTGCTGGATCGAAGCCCGGGGATCGTCATCGAGCTGAACGTGTGCCAAGAACTCGGGGGTGTCGTAGTTTCGGTGCTTGGATCGGTCAGATCGTGAAGACGTACGACTACATCAACCGTGTTGATATAACGCTTCCGCTTTTGGTCTACAAGGGTACGTAGACAACACTCTCCCCTCTCGTTGCTATGCATCACCATGATCTTGCGTGTGCGTAGGAAATTTTTTGAAATTACTACGTTCCCCAACACTAGGTCGGGCCATTGCCGATGCAAAGAGAAACTACGCAAGTGATTTGGAGAAGAAGAAGTTGCAGCGCATGTTAGAGGATCACAAAAAATTGTTGTACCCAAATTGCGTAGGTGACAAGAAAAAGCTGGGCACCACACTGGAATTGCTGCAATGGAAGGCAGAGAATGGTGTATCTGACAAGGGATTTGGAAAGATGCTGGTAATGATAAAGAATATGCTTCCAAAGGACAACGAATTTCCCGAGAGTACGTACGAAGCAAAGAAGGTTGTCTGTCCTCTAGGGTTAGAGGTGCAGAAGATACATGCATGCCCTAATGATTGCATCCTCTACCGCGGTGAGTACGAGGATTTGAACACTTGCCCGGTATGCGGTGCATTGCGCTATAAGATCAGCCGCGATGGCCCTGGTGATGTCGAGGGCGAGCGCCCCAGGAAGAAGATTCCTGCCAAGGTGATGTGGTATGCTCCTATAATACCACGGTTGAAACGTTTGTTCCAAAACAAAGAGTATGCCAAGGCGATGCGATGGCACAGAGAAGACCGTAAGAAAGACGGAAAGTTGAGAGTACCCGCTGACGGGTCGCAGTGGAGAAAAATCGAAAGAAAGTATGGGAAGGAGTTTGCAGATGACGCAAGGAACGTATGGTTTGGTCTAAGCGCAGATGGCATTAATCCTTTTGGGGAGCAGAGCAGCAACCATAGCACCTGGCCTGTGACTCTATGTTTGTATAACCTTCCTCCTTGGTTGTGCATGAAGCGGAAGTTCATTATGATGCCAGTGCTCATCCAAGGCCCTAAGCAACCCGGCAACGACATTGATGTGTACCAAAGGCCATTAGTTGAAGAACTCTTACAACTGTGGAATGGAACAGGTGTACGTACGTGGGATGAGCACATGGGGGAAGAATTTGACCTAAAGGCATTGCTGTTCGTGACCATCAATGATTGGCCTGCTCTCAGTAACCTTTCAGGACAGACAAACAAGGGATACCGCGCATGCACGCACTGTTTGGACAATACCGACAGTATATATTTGGCTAATTGTAAGAAGAATGTGTACCTGGGACATCGTCGATTTCTTCCGAGCAGGCATCCCATAAGAAAGAAAGGCAAGCATTTCAAAGGTGAGGCGGATCACAGGACGAAGCCTCGCCACCGTACTGGTGCTGATGTACATGATATGGTCAAGGATTTGAAGGTGGTCTTTGGAAAGGGTCCTGGTGGAAAACCTGTTCCGAATGACGCTGACGGACGTGCACCCATGTGGAAGAAGAAATCTATATTTTGGGACCTGTCCTATTGGAAAGACCTAGAGGTCCGCTCCATAATCGACGTGATGCACGTGACGAAGAATCTTTGTGTGACCCTGCTTGGCTTCTTGGGCGTGTATGGGAAGACAAAAGATACACCTGAGGCACGGGAGGACCAGCAACGTATGCATGGGAAAGACGGCTTACATCAGGGTCATGCAAGCTACGCTCTTACCAAAGAAGAGAAGGAAATCTTCTTTGAATTCCTGCTCGGTATTAAGGTACCGTCTGGCTTCTCGTCGAATATAAAGGGAATAATAAACATGGTAGAGAAAAGGTTCCAGAACCTAAAGTCTCATGACTGCCACGTGATTATGATGCAACTGCTTCCGGTTGCATTGTGGGGGCTTCTACCGGAAAACGTTCGATTAGCCATTGTGAAGCTATGTGCATTTCTCAATGCAATCTCTCAGAAGGTAATCGATCCAGAAATCATACCAAGGTTAGAGAATGATTTGGTGCAATGTCTTGTCAGTTTTGAGTTGGTGTTCCCACCATCCTTCTTCAACATCATGACACACGTCCTAGTTCACCTATGCGAAGAGATTAACGTTTTGGGTCCTGTATTTCTACACAATATGTTCCCCTTTGAGAGGTTCATGGGAGTCTTAAAGAAATATGTTCATAACCGTGCTAGGCCAGAAGGAAGCATCTCCAAGGGCCATGAAAATGAGGAGGTCATTGAGTTTTGCATTGACTCTATTCCTGACCTTAAGCCGATTGGTGTTCCTGAATCGCGACATAAGGGCAGACTTGATGGAAAAGGCACGCAAGGAGGGGAACAAATAATATGTATGGACGGACATTCTCTCACTAAAGCACACTACACAGTTCTACAGAATTCTGCCTTGGTGGCTCCGTATATGGATGAACACAAGAATTTGCGACCCTCCAAACACCCGGAGCGGTCTAATGACTGGATTACACGTGAACAAACTAGGAGTTTCGCCAGCTGGTTGTAGACACGTACCATGCATGACGCCTCTATTGAAGATGACTTGTACTTGCTGTCCTAGTTACCATCTTTGAATATAATGACTTTCAAAGGGTACGAGATAAATGGTAATACATTTTACACGATCGCCCAAGATAAGAAGAGCACCAACCAAAACAGCGGTGTCCGCTTTGATGCAGAAACCAAGACGGGAAAGGAAACATATTATGGTTATATACATGACATATGGGAACTTGACTATCGACGTGGTTTGAAGGTTCCTTTGTTTCGGTGCAAATGGGTTAATATGACACGAGGCGGGGTAACGGAAGACCCGCAGTACGGAATGACAACAGTGGATCTCAACAATCTTGCGTATGCAGACGAACCATTCGTCCTAGCCAATGATGTGGCACAGGTTTTCTATATGAAGGACATGTCTACCAAGCTGAGAAAAAGAAAAGATACACTACAAGAAACCTTTTAATGCATGACGAATTTCTGTTGACAGTTTTGAAAACCGTCATGAACGGCCCACTATAGCTCCGCAAGCCCGCCTAAAGCCCTAAACTTTTCCCCGTATAAAAGCTAACCCTAACACACTTCCCCGCCCCCAATCTCTTTCTCCATCCGCCGCCGCCACACGTTGCCTTTCCTCATCCCTGTCCTCCGCCGCCACGCCTCTCGTCTCCTCATCCCCGTCCTCCGCCTCCACCTCCCCGCCTCCAACCGATGATGGCGGCCCGAGATCCATGGCGACGGCGGTTGCAGCAGCCCCATGGAAGCGGCGGCCAACCATGGATCTCACCAGGGGCTTCCCTCCTCCGTCTCCCAGGCCGCCAAGCCACCTCGCCTTCCGGAGATTCAGAGCAGCAAGCGATGAACTAGCAGAGGACGACAACCGTGACCTACGGGAGGCCCGAGCTCGACCTCGCCGGCGACGACCATGCCCCGCACAAGGTCCCTCCCTACTTTCCCCCTCGTCTCATCTCTCCTTGATTCCTTCATTCTCTCTCTCTCATCCCCAATCGATTTTTTTGCTTCGATTCAAATGAACAGGAGCTCCCCACCTCTCCAGTTCCATGGACGGCGACGATTGGGATCACACGCTCGAGCCCGACGAGCTGGGCGAGCTAGACAGCGAGGTCGTCCGCGCCGCCCACCTTGATTGTGCACAGAACAAGAAGGTTGACCCTCTCGCTCTGTTTTTTCTTTTCTTTCCAAGTGATGATTGCTCTGCTCTAGCATAGTTCCCCAGGGGCTCTCAAATTTTCATGGACTGAACCTGATGCAGAAAACATGGTCACTTCCTTTCCTGATACCCGCATGTTACAGCCAACGATAGACTAGCACTGCTGGCTGTTTTATTTTTTCTTCTCTGACCGTGCGAGTCTAGCGGTGTAAAATTTGTGAGATCTGCTAGTTAGTTAAGAGACTACTAGTTTAATAAGATGTTCCTGTTGGTCCCTTGGAATTTTCTTGTTTATGGGGGGAAAGTAATTCATTTATCTCACTGAATCCATTGACCAAGAATAGATTGCTTGTTAACTAGGCCTGCTATTACATTGCTTCTCTGTTATGTGGTGAAAATAGCCATTATATTGATTTCCAATTTATGCCACATGAATTTTCATGCTATTGTACCGAGATGATGGTGGTGCTCGTTGCCATGGAATTCTTGGTTGATCACACTTGTTATATGCAAATATATGTGTTGTATTTTTGTATCTTTTGTTATGAAAGACATTTCCCTTTGGAAGAAAAACACTACTTGAAGAAAAAGCGGAAGCCAAAATAGCTGACGACTATGTATTCTGGGGTTTGTTTTGTTTTGAGCCAAAGCTGGTCTTACTGCTAGCATCCCCACGTACTATGCTTGGCTGTTACATGATCCAGAAAATTAATTAGCTAGCCTGTATGCTTACGCCTCCATGGATCGTATCGATCCAGCCGGCTAGTACGTGTGTGTTTCACTCGGCAAACATGCGTGCATGCTGCTTCATTGAACCTTTTTTCTGCCCCTTTTATGTTTGGTCATCATGATTTATTGGCTCCTTATATAAACATTTCAAGTTAGGACCTCAAATGCTCGTTTGCTAAAGAAAAAGAAAAGACACATCAGATACAGATATGTGGCATGTTAATTTGCTAGAAACCAAACAGCGACCCAACCATTTTGCCCAAAAATTGGTAGATGCTACGGCTATAATCCAAACAACACTACCACACCAAAAAAAAATCATACCCTCGCTTTGGCTATGCCAAAATTTTGGCAGGGCATGTTGGGGCACAAACCAAACAGCCCCCTGATTTCTCGGTTACTGTTAACATCAAAATCTGGTACAAGTCACTTTCGATTGTTCCTGGATTTATGCCAAGCTTCTTATACAATCGTTGGTATTATTTTTTATATGCGTAACTAGAAGTAGCTGGTGTCCTGTTACTTTATCAGCTTATATAATTGATGCGTACAAGTAGCTCCTGATCTTTGCTCAATTTAATATATATCACAATGATGAATTTCTTGTTCCCAGTACATGTCACCATGTTCAGGATGTTACGTACTAAATGCCTCCATCCAAAACAGTTGTAAACATAAACTTTCTGCCGCCCTTTAGGGCATCTACAATGCTGGCCGCTTGACCAGGC
Source organism: Triticum dicoccoides (assembly GCF_002162155.2). Lineage (NCBI taxonomy): Eukaryota > Viridiplantae > Streptophyta > Magnoliopsida > Poales > Poaceae > Triticum > Triticum dicoccoides. The sequence goes on along the minus strand of NC_041390.1, from coordinate 622,763,428 downwards.
GCTTACGGAGAAAAGAAATTTATTTTTTTAATTAGAAAATATATAAGAGGCCAGCCTTCCAACGCAAGATGCCATCAGGGGCGCTAATTGTGCCGCTAATTAAACTGTTTATGCGCCACATGCAGGCAAAAAAAGTGGGAAGCGCTCGGCGCATCTCTTTGCGTCTGGTAGCGTCCGATGCCAGGATTCAAAGGACTTAACTGCCAATCGACCGGGGTATCGGTGGGAATTAGATCCTGGCATCGATCACAAGCGCCCGCATTGGACATGCCCTTACTCTATTTTATTTGTTTATAATAGAAACTGTTGTAGAGTTAGATACGTGTAGTGCTTGAAGATTTGTCCTCTTAATTACATATGGTGCCCAACATTTGGTAATGTTATAAACCCAGGTATATGGTCTTTGTAGCTTTTATCCTTCAGTGAGTGTTTGGTGCATTGGCTGTAAGATAAAATTGTTCATTTTCATTTGTTCGAATAATAATGAGCATATGAAATGGAATATCTTGAGTCTAGGCATCATTAGTAGACGTTACTTACGGTATGAAATGATTATACCAAATTTTGTTGATAGGTTTATATGGCCTCAACTACTGCTGCTATAGTAATCAGTTTTGTGCTGTGTGTTTTGTTACTTTGCCATTTGACTTACATTTGACACACTTTTCTTTGGAATAATTTTAAGAAACCTCGTGTTTACTCTGGTTTTATAGTAGATGTTAATCTCATTTCTAGGCACTGTAAGATTTAAGAATTTTGGACATTTAATTCATTTTTATATTTGTTGCAATTATATTATTTCTACTATCTATTCATCTCTGTTAAAAAATCTAAGGTTCTTGTAAATATGCAGGTAAGATTGGGAAGCTGGCTACTTGATGCTGCCCATCACAGTTAGCCATGACATGATGGTTGCCATCAGGAGGGCTGATAGCAAGAACCTAAATATCGACCTCGATAGTTTGTATGTTTTGCTGATGTAAAATGAATTGTACTCGTTCCTAATTGTGATGTGTGATAATTTATTTAATCTATATTGTAAGTTATCATTTTTAGAGGATTTTGTAAACTGCTACATTGTAAATATATACAGATGGCTGCATATTGGTTGAACTGTGTGATGTTATACACTTTGCAAATACTTGTTATTGGGCCACGCATTATGCTAAAAATGTATCAAGTAAAAATTGGACCGAAAGAAATGGGTTAATGTGCTAGACCATGACGAATTTTGTGACGGAATGTAGTGTCCATGTAGGCAGCCATGTCATTTGAATTGGACACTCAAAAATCTTACCACTAGTAGAAAAGGGGGCAAAGGTTCAGGCCGGGTAAGCCCATTAGTCCCGGTTCAGTCCAGAACCGGGACCAATGGGTGCATTGGACCCAGTTCGTGAGCCCAGGCGGCCGCCCGGGGCACGTGGGCCATTGGTCCCGGTTCGTCTGGACCTATTAGTCCCGGTTGGTGGGATGAACCGGGACCAATGGGCCTCGCTCCTGGCCCACCACCACTGGTCCTGGTTAGCGGCATGAACCGGGACCAATAGGTCCCCTTTAGTCCCGGTTCATGCCACCAACCGAGACTAAATGGTCGGTCCTCGTTGCGATTCACAGTTTAGTCCCACCTCGCCAACCGAAGGGCGCCCACACTAGTTTATAAGCCCGTCCCTCTCTGCCTTGTTGAGCTCCTCTCAAAATGAAAATAGATGCCCCTATACAGGAAATTTGACCTAAATTCATAATGAATTTCTCTGAAATTCATAGAAATTGATTATGAATTTAGGTTGTATTTTCTCTATAGGCGCATCTATGTTCATTTTTTTAGTAAAGTTAATCACAAACTTGAGATTCACACAAATTTCAAAGAATTCAAATTCTAACTATTCTAATTTGAAAACTAATGGCACTAACAGAAAGTTTATAATTGCCATGACGAGGACGCAATATCAGCGTCCTGCAACAATTGCGCGGACAAGATAAAAGATTGCCACTAACAGAAAGTTTATAATTTTTGGTATCTCTGTGGAGAAAGATTGTAGATAGTAAATATAATACACAAAGTGTTTTCAAATTTGAAAACTAATGGCATTAACAAAAAAATTATAATTTTTCTAAAACTAAAAGCATAAAGAATTAAAAAATAAAGCAAAAAACAAAAGAAAATAAATAATGCAGAACACAAAACAAAAAGTCTGGAAAAAAATACTTATATTAACAATAAGTATTTTGTTATAAGTAGAAACAAAATAAAATAAATAAAGCAACAAAGAAAACAAAAAAAGTGTTTTCAAATTTGAAAAGTAATGGCATTAACAAAAAGTTTATAATTTTTCTAAAACTAAAAGCATAAAGAATTTAAAAAAAATAAAAAAACAAAAGAAAATAAATAATGCAGAAAACAAAACAAAAAAACTGGAAAAATAGCAACAGTAAGTATTTTGTTGTAAGTAGAAACAAAATAAAATAAATAAAGCAACAAAAAAAAGGTGTCACTCACTTGGCCCCCCACGGCCTGAATACGACTAGAAACCATACCATGGGCCAGGATTCAGGCCCGCAGGAGGCCCAGTAGGCCCACACGCACATCGCACAGGGTTAGGCCCGAAAGTCTGCATTTGAGAGGAGCTCGAGAGGGAAGACGCAGTAGCGCTTATAAACCACTCTCGAGCTCCCTCAGCTAGCGAGGTGCGACTAAAGATTTGGCGCGGAGCAGCACAAGGCCTTTGGTCCCGGTTGGTACCACCAACCGGGACTAAAGGGTGCTTTGGTCCCGGTTCGTGGCACCAACCGGGACCAAAGCCCACCTTTAGTCCCGGCTGATGGCACCAACCTGGACCAAAGGCCGCCGCTTCCCGCCCTTTGGGCTGCCGAAAAGTGGCCTTTGGTCCCGGTTGGTGGCACCAACCGGGACTAAAGGTGGCATTGGTCCCGGTTGTTGCCACGAACCGGGACCAATGCCTCGTCTATATAACCAAGACTTGTGAATTTTTCATTATGATCCTCATTCTCCCGCTGTGACGCCGCCAGGCTGCCCGTCTGCCTCGTCGTCGCTGTCGTCGCCCTGCCTCCGACGCGCCGCCCCGACGCCGTCCCGCGCCGCCCCGCCCCGACGCCGTCCCGCGCCGCCCCGCCCCGACGCCGTCGCTGCCCCGCGCCGCCCCTGCCCCGACGCCGCCGGCCCTTCCTCGTCGCCGTCGCCGCGCACCCTGTGAGCGCCGCCCTGATCCCCTCCTCCTCCTCCCTGTAATGGCCGCCGCCGCTGCCGCCGCGCCGCCGCACCCAGGGCCGCCGCACTAGTTGTATTAATTTGGATGTGTAGTTAATTAATTTAGGAGTTGTAATTTAGTTGTATTAATTTAGATGTGTAGTTTAGATTTTTTTGGTAATATTATTGTTGAATATGCAAATGTTTGTATGTTCATATGCAAAGAATATGTCAATTTTTCATATATTTTTTATGATTTTTTTCTGTTGTAATTTTGTTCATAGATTTTTTATGATTTTTTACTGTTGTAATTTTGTTCATAGATTTTTGATGATTTTTTTCTGTTGTAATTTTGTTCATAGATTTTGTATGATTTTTTTCTGTTGTAATTTTGTTCATAGAATTTTTATGATTTTTTTTGTTCATAGAATTTTCTTTGTCAATTTATGTATATGTTCATATTGTGTAGGAATCTGAAAATTATGTATGATCAAAGTCATTTATGTATATGTTCATATTTAGAAGAAAAAGAAGGAGAGAAAAAAGGAAAATAAGAAGAGGAAGAAGGAGAAGAAGAAGAAGAAGAAGAAGAAGAAGAAGAAGAAGAAGAAGAAGAGGAGAGGAAGAAGATGAGAAATAAATAAAGAAGATGAAAAAGAAGAAGAAAAAAGAGGAGAAGAAGAAGGAATAGAGGAGAAGAATAAGATTCTTCTTGTTCTTATTCTTCTTCTTCTACTTCTCCTCTTTTTTTCTTTTTTTCGATCTCCTCCTCTATTCCTTTCTTCTTCTCCTTTTTTTTCTTCTTCTTCCTCTTCTTATTTTTGTTATCGGGTATGTCGTTGTCGATATACCCCCCTCCCCGATAACTTTTAGTAAGTACTACTTAGAATGTGTTTAATGGAATTAGTTAGAACTAGGTAAACTTGTTTATTTTTAGTAAGTACTACTTTATTCTATTTATAGTAAGTGCTTAGTAGTTGAACTAGTTGATTTAATAAAACTAGTTTATTTTACTATAGAAGTAGTTTATTTTTAGCAAAAAAATTAATAGAACTAGTTTATTTTTTTAGTTAAAGCAATTATTCCCGCATCGACGTGGACGATGCCTATCCCGCATCCTCGTCGTCGAGTCGGCGGAGGATGACACCTGCCTGATCAGATGGGCCATGTCCGGGACTAGGCTCCGCCGGGGTGGTACTGGGAGGCGCTACCTTCCGGGGGGCATAGCTTGGTGAGGAGCCAGCCCGTCGTTGACCCGATCCTTGTTTGATGGCGGTCGCATGGGCCAGTGACGGTGTCGAGGCTTCCGGACACCGCGGAGGTGGTACGTCACTGTGTCAGCGAGGAAGACCAGCACGTCCGTCGCTACATGGTTGCGTTGGAGGGCAGGTTCGAGAATACCTGGCAGGTTCTTCAGGGATCTCACTGGAGCTATGATCCTGTGATGGTTCCTTCCCTTTGGGTGTCCACCGCCCGCGCCGATACCCGTCGGGCGCTACGGTTCTAGCTGTACTGGCGATATGTATGATAGTATTCGACATGTATTAGTGATAATATTCGACGATGTACGGACACATGGAGATGATATAGTTTTTCTTATAATTGAATGCATCCTAATTTGAATACTACTTTATTTTGCGATTTGATTTTTCTTATTGAATGCTCAAATTGGAGAGCACTATGCAAGGCATATGCATATGATTAGTTGAATAATAATGATCTAATTTAGTTTTTGTAGTACATATATATATATATAATTGTACATGTTTAATCTTTGAATTATGAACGTAGGAAATGTCATCATCGGACGATGGAAGTCTCCCGGGGGAGTGCGACTGGTGCCACGACGATCGAGGTCTGTGCGACAGGCCTCACCTAGACGATGATCGGCGCTTCAGCATTAAGCTCGAGGAGACCTTCAAAGTTGAAACGGTACGCAACGACGACAAGTGTTTTTTTCATAATTAAGCATGACTTCAACTATTTCAACGTGTAATTTTCATCTTTTACAATTCGAGTATAGTTTATCCCATGCCATGCAAGACGCTATGTCTTGGAGAGGATGAATTTTGAAGACCATGAAAATTTTGAAACGAAGAAAATTCACCTAAGGACCCATCATGATGTGGATTTTGAAGTCAAGCTGTATAATGCTGAGAGCGTAACCCATTTTGGTTGCAAAAATTGGGAAGCATTTTGCAAATTGTATGGTTTTGATGAGGGTATGCTTGTCACCATGGATCTTGGTGATCCTGAAATCGAGCAAGACAATATGGACATATGGGTCCTTGTTGATACGCCTCCAGTTCTACCGCTATGTGATTTTCTCAAACATAGTTAATTATTAACTAATTTATATTGTTCATTTCAAAATAGTTGACAGCTTATTTCCATTGACGGCTTATTTTGAAGTATCAAAGAATGTGCAGAAGATGGTAGATAGAACTTACTACACCGATGGCTCTAAGTTAACTTACAAGGAGAAAAATCATCTGGTTGGATTTTGTAATGATCTTGAGAATTACAATATCTACAATCGAACTCCTCAACATTATGGTCAATACGTGCCACTAGTGCACGTGTTGAACTACGGTAACTACTATGGAGATACCGTGGTAAGATTTTTTACTATTACGACATACGTGCATCTTTTGCATACTTCTATATAAAACTAGTACTTCATTGCTAACTATGAAGTTATTACTATGTTTTTCAACAGATAATCCCAGAGGATTGTGTGCCTCATCTGATGTATGAGCATGGTCGCCTTGATGTTTTAAACATATATCCAGGTCATCCTACGAATCTCAACTGTCCATACCGGATTTCTAAAAGAAGTGGAGACATGCAAATCAGAGAATGGAAAAAATGTATGGACACTCGTAAAGAGGTTCTTGGACGCAAAAGGAAGCGTGGCGCAAGAATTGGAGACAGGATGATCTTCATTCTCCATAATGGAGAGTCAGAGTCTATACTGTTTTATGCTATTTTACCTTAAAGAGGGTATTTAGGTCCTACCTAATACCGATGATCATGTGCTAAGAACAATTAAGTAGGGTTGGGTTCGATGACTATGAGGATGATGATCGTATGACTTGTTATTAATAACGATCGAGTAGAAGTTCTATCATGATGATTAGTAGGACTTATTATTATGATGATGCATGATGTGAGCATGAAGAGTTATTATATATATATATCAGTTGGTGAAATGAACATGGATTGGGTTGAAGTGAAGGCAACATGCATGTGGTGCATGTCGAAAGTAGTACTAATCCAAACTTGATCAAGTTAGGATTAATTAGTATTACTTTCGACATGCACCACATATGTTGCCTTCACTTTAATCTAAGCCATGTTTAGGCATAGCATAGCGTTGGTATAAACCAAGCACGGAGATATAAGAGAGGACACTTCTCTCTATTAGCTAGCTAATAACAAACTAAATTAACCCCCAAAACCCCTAAACAAGCCCCTTTCAAAAAAACAAAAAACCCAGCCACAGAAATGCTGACGCGTGGATGCCTATTGGTCCCGGTTGGTTCCACCAACCGGGACCAAAGGCCCTCTTGCCTGGGCTCGGCGCACCGGCCACGTGGAGGCCCATCTATCCCGGTTCTGGTTAGAACCGGGACTAAAGGGTCAGGGCATTAGTAACGACCCTTTAGTCCCGGTTCAAGAACCGGGACAAAAAGCCCTTATGAACCGGGACAATAGGCCCGTTTTCTACTAGTGTACGTGGCGCTAATCGATGACGGTTTGTTCCGTCACAATGGATTGGGCCTTGGCGGGCCTCGGGCAGATCCATGGCGGACAAGTATCGTCATGTAAGCCGCGAGGTCAAATTATGACGCGATATACATGACGGATTGCAAGTCCGTCGTGGACGGGTACCCATGACAGTTTCCACTGATTTGTGACGGATCAGGTCTGTCATGTATTAACAGATTTCTTGTAGTGATAAGGAAGCGAATGCATCGTACGATGAGCCAAAGCGGCACATAGTTCTTTCTGGGAAGAGAAACATCGTGGGAGTGGATGACAAGACAGACATGTCAGAAGATTATGAAAAGTTTGATGAAATTGCTCCATTCACAGTGAATATTGAACCGAGCATCCCGTTAAATGATGAAGATTTTCCATGGTTACGGCGCAAAGGGACACACGCGAAGAAAAAGTTTCACACCTAAAGATCTGGGATGTGATCGGCTTCACTATCATCACTTTCTTCTGTGTTTCACACCCAGGAGGGAATCTCTGTAATAGTTAGGGTAGTTATGTGTTTTGGCATTTGAAACGCGAAGAAATTTTATGTGCAAACAAATTCTTTCATGCCTTTACTGATTTTTAAAGTTAACTTATTCACAAACTAGTGATTCACACTAATTTCAAATAATTCAAAATTTAAACTATTCAAATTTGAAAACTACGGGCACTAACAGAAAGTTTGTAATTTTTTGTACCTAAAGCAAAAATATTCACAAAGAAACTCTAAATACAGAAAAAACAACTCAAAAATAAATAAAACAAAAATAAAAAAGCAAAAAAAATAAAAAAAAAATAAAAAAAGCCCGCCTACTGGGCCAGAGCGGCCTGCATACGACTAGAAACCCAACCTGTTGTTGGGCCAGGATGCAGGCCCGCAAAGACCCAGTAGGCCCACAGGGCAGTACAGAACATGTAGGCCCAGTAGGCCTGCTTTGGAGAGGAGCTCGAGAGAGCTACCGCACGGGGGGTTATAAACTAGTGCGGACGCCCCTCGGCTAGCGAGGTGGGACTAAACTTGCCGCACCGCACCTGCGCCAGCGCACCCCCTTTAGTACCGTGTCGTGGCACCAACCGGTACTAAAGGGGGGCCTTTAGTACCGGTTGAAGCCACCATCCGGTACTAAAGGGGGCGCGCTTCCCGCTGCTTGGCCTGGCCAAAACAGGCCTTTAGTACCGGTTGGTGGCTCCAACCGGTACTAAAGGTCCATCCTATATAAAAAAACACTTCAAAAAATTCATTTTCTCATCTGCTTCTTCTCCTCTGCCCCGTCGCCCGCCGCCCCCGTCTCCATATCCCTCGTCGCCGCCCCCGTCGCCGCCCCGTCGTCCCCGTCCCCATCGTCCCCGTCGTCACCGCCGCCCCGTCCCGCGTCGTCCCTGTCCCCGTCG
>NC_041390.1:622688724-622754951 GCF_002162155.2 Triticum dicoccoides | reverse complement strand
GCCCCATCCCCGTCCCCGTCGTCGTCGCCCCGTCCCTGTCCCCGTCGTCGCCATCCTCGTCGTCGCCGCCCCCCGTCGCCTCTCGCCTCGCCGGTGAGCACACACACACACACTTTGTTTTTCTGTTTTTTAGTTATATATTTTTTTTTCTGTTTTTTAGTTATAGAAATATTTATAGAAATGTTAGAAATTTTTCTGTTTTTTAGTTATAGAAATAGTTATAAAAATGTTAGAATTTTTTCTTTTTTTTAGTTATACAAATGTTAGTTATATAGAAATGTTATAATTTTTTTCTGTTTTTTAGTTATTGAAATATTAGAAATGTTATAGAAATGTTAGTTATATAGCATTGTTAGAAATGTTAGTTATATAGAAAAGTTAGAAATTTTAGTTATCAAAATCCAATCATTAAAAAAATGTTACTTTTTGCGGGCATATAGTATTTGTTCTCGACGATGCCCGGACCGCATCCTCGCCGTCGATCCCTTCCGCGACAACGTCCGGCTGACCCATGTCTAGGACTGGGCTCCGCCGGGCTGGCACTGGGAGGTGCTGCCTGGAGGGGCACGCCGCTTGATGAGGAACCCGGCCCCGGGTCCCGTCGTCGACCCTGATCTCCTTTGGTGGCGTTCGCGTGGGCCACTTTCGGTGCAGAGGGAGCCGGCCCTGCCGGAGGTGGTACGTGGCCGTGTCAGAGAGGAGGACGAGCACGTCCATCGCTACATGGTTGCGTTAGAGGGCGGCAGGTTCTCCAATACCTGGCAGGTTCTTCAGGGATCTCACTTGAGCTATGATCCTGTGAGGGTTCCTTCTCTTTGGGTGTCCACCGCCCGCGCCGCAGGAACCGCGAGTGTCGTAGATTCTTCTGTAGTATTCGATCTTTATTAGCTACCTAGCCAGTGATGTATTCCATATAAAATATTCGAGACGATGTATTCGAGATTATATATTATTCGAGATGATGTATTCGAGATTATATCTATTATTCGAGATTATATCTATTATTCGAGACGATGTAATTTGAATACTAAATTGTTTTATATTTCTTTTGAATTAGTTAAATAAAAGCTATGGCGGACAATACCGGCAGAGAGGGAGAAGAGACCCTGTTCGATATCATACGCCATCCTCGCGGGCCAGATGATGATCAGAATGAAGAAGATTATGACGGCTCTAAATTTCTAAACAACACCGGGGAGGGTGATATGATATTCGATCGCGACGACCGAATTGATGAAGTAATGAACTATGATTATGATGATGACGAAGAAAATGTTGATCTTGAAACAACAAAGACCGGTGAGGTATATATATTTATATAAGCAGGCATTTGGTGATCATCACATGTTTTAAATGAATTGAATATATATTAACGAATTGGTCTTTCTTCTTTCAGCCATCCGGATCGAGCAAATCTTCAGGCAACAAGAAACGAGGCCCGAACAAAAAGTTGAAGGAGGGCGTAAAGTACAATATCGAGGCCATCATACTAATTCTTTCCCGTCCCATGACAACATAAAATTAAAAACAAAATAAATAGACACGTCCTTACAATTGAATAATGTCACAATAGTGCAGAACCGGGCAATAGCACCGGTTCGTAAGGCCCTTTAGTGCCGGTTCCACAACCGGCACTAAAGTGCGGTCACTAAAGCCCCCCCCCCCTTTAGTACGGGTTCAGCACGAACCGGTGCTAAAGGCCAACCAAGTGGCACGAGGCAGCTCCGGGGGCAGGGAGCCCTTTAGTGCCGGTTGGTAACACCAACCGGTATTAAAATGTTGGGGGGTTTTGGGTTTATGATTTCTTTTTCATTTAATTTTGTATTTTCCATTTAATTCTTTTTCGTTTGCTGGTATTTTACGATACTACACATTGTACATATTACATATTATATATTTAGAATTTCTGGTAGAACCGATCATATATATATCATCAAATGTCTCACAAACCACCATATTAATTAATTCAGACATACACACATGTATATATATATATATATACAATTAGATAGTTATATACAATTCCTCCTACAATGTTGCCTTCAAGCTAGTGGCATTAGCCTAATTGGTGCCTTCGGAGAACGATAATAATTGGAAGTGGTTCATGGGGACGGTAGCGGGTAATAGTATTCTCCCTTCGGATCTATGACCTGGTCGAGCAAAAATCCACATATTTCCTCTTGAAGTGCTTGTACGCGCTTCGTTTCTAGGAGCTTGTCCCGCACCTCTGTGAACTGTTAAGAAGGAGATCAAAATATGCATGTGTATTAGTTGTGACTAGATATCGATAATGGTGTAAAAATTGTGAATAATGTTCTGACAAACATACCCATTCCTGTCTTTGAGATCTGCTCGTTTCAGACATCATCATGCGAATGTTCTCGCAAACGCAGAATACACACAGATCAGTCCCCTGCGCCTGCTGAATGGCCTTTACGAGAATGGAATTTGATCAGATAATAATTAATTAAGCATGATAATTAAAGAGATGGCAGCTAGCTAGCTAGCTAGCTAGTACTACTTAATTACTTACCTCGGGTCGAAAGCATTTCAACTTTTGTTTCCATTCGCCTGGAATGACGCTGATGAACCTTGCCCAAGCCCTGCCCGCCGACAAAGAAAATGAATAAAGGGGTTATTAAATAGTTCATATCAGGAAATGACGAACTAAATAGGCCGATATATATAGTTAATAATGATTGAAATTACCTGTTGACTATCCCAAACAAGTTGTTATAGTCAGAATTTATTTTGAGTAGTGAGTCTAGTATTTCAACTGTTCCGGCGTCAACTTTAATGATACACAAGATCCAGTGAAATCTTCATGCACACACGTTTGCATGTCTTAATTAAGCGGGCATATGTAAGCAAAAACATGTAGCTAGCTAGTAGGCAAAAACAGAGAATTTGTAGTACAAGACAGTGTGACTCACTGGAAGTTGTAAGGAAATAGTATATCTTCATTGTATTTGAGGCGCTTCAAGAACTCTAGCATGCTGTCCTCTACATGCTTTGCATGATATGCATCTATTTTTCATGTGTATTCATTAACGGTGTTTGGGTCAATGAACCCAATGCCATAGCGTCCACCTTTTTTCATTTAATACATCTTCATCCTGCATAATATCACAGAAAAGAATATAGTGAGGATAATTATAGGTAATGATTGATCAAAAAGATCACTACAGCTAGCTTGAGACTTAAATTACAGAAAGAAATCACTTACAGACAATAGCAACTGACGATAGATTTGTCGAGTGCGTCTTGATTGTATAACTGAAACAGTTCAGAATACTCAACGGCCACAGCTTTCTCATGGCAGTAATGATCCTTCTTGACATCCACCATGAGCGACTCTCGATTGGAAATCTTGGTAATGTTCATGTACCATTGATGCAATTCATACATTCTCGTTGGGAGCTTCTTGACCTCGTCTGGCTCGACCAAAGGTTGGCCCCGGACGTATTTCCGTTTAATTTCCTCCTCTCTAAGCACAGGCATGGGCTCGATCTCGAGGAGTTGTCCAACAGTGATATTGAGAATTTCAGCCTGCATTATATTCTCCTCGGTTATTACCACATTGCCCACCTCGGGAACATAAACTTTTTGCCCACAAGAATATTGGGCGCGCGTATTCTCACGTGTTGTTGGCACAACAAGTGAGGGGATCGATTGCGCCGCCTGTTCTCCCAGCTGGGGAACGGTTTTCCCGCATTTTTTGACAGCTGCTTGTTGTTTGCTCGAGCTCGAGCTCGCCTCCCTCTGTAGACGTGCTCGATTTAACTTCCTGATGTGGCGCTCATAGTCTGTGTCAACAGGCTTCGGAGCTGGTGGTTGAGCCATACGAATGAAGTTGTCAATCGTTTCCTCAGGCACTTTCTTCCTTGGCGGCGGTGGCGATATCGGTGCAAAATGGGCTTCCACCTCGACCTTCGATATGGCTATGTTTTCCTCCTCGGACTTGTCATAAGGCCTCTGCGGAAGAGGCGTGAGGCTGCTTGGACCATATTTATATTGCTTGCCTCCGCCTGTACTTCCTGTACTACCTCGACTCATACTGCTACGCACCATAGCTACAGGGTATCTCTTCTGCGATTGCTTAGGCGGCGAAGACGGCTGACGTGGCTGAGTTGGACGAGGAGGAGTGGCCTGAAGCTGTGCCGGACTTGGAGGAGGAGTGGCCTGACGATGTGCCGGACTTGGAGGAGGAGTGGCCTGAAGTTGCGCCGGACTTGGAGGAGGAGTGGACGTCTGACACTGTGTCGGACTTGGAGGAGGAGTGGCCTGACACTTTGCCGGACTTGGAGGAGGAGGAGTGGCCTCACGCATTGGTGAACTTGGAGGAGCGGGAGTCTGCTGACTCGGTGATGGACTTCGACGAGGAGTCGGGTGACGCGGTGTTGGTGGCCTTCAAAAGACGATGCAATCCTTTCTCCATAGGATGACACGATGTATGGCCTCTCCCAATGTGTGCTCGTCATCACCTCCAGGAATGTCAAGCTGTAGCCCCGAATATGGGTCCACCACCTCATCAACCAAGACACGAGCATAGCCCGCTGGAATCGGGTTGCAATGGAAGGTTGCCACGGGGGGATTTGAAAAAGCAACGGCGTCCGCCACCTTCATGGATATGTTCTTCATTTTGAAGGGTAGCTCGCAGTTAGTGTTCTCCGTGATGTCATCCACGGGGTATCTTGTTGGGGAACGTTGCAGAAAATTAAAAATTTTCCTACGGTTTCACCAAGATCCATCTATGAGTTCATCTAAGCAACGAGTCAAGGGAGAGAGTTTGCATCTACATACCACTTGTAGATCACGAGCGGAAGCTAGCCAAGGGGATGGTGATGATGGAGTCGTACTCGAACGTGATTCGGATCACCGATGTCCAAGTGCTGAACGGACAGCACCTCCGCGTTCAACACACGTACGGGACGGGAGACGTCTCCTCCTTCTTGATCCAGCAAGGGGGAAGGAGAGGTTGAGGAAGATTGCTCCAACGGCAGCACGACGGCGTGGTGTAGTTGGTGCAGCAGTACTCCGACAGGGCTTCGGCAAGCATATACGAAGGAGGAGAGGTGTTGGGGAGGGGAGGGGCTGCGCCTTAGCTTGTGTTAAGCTCCCATGCGCCTCCCCACTATATATAGGCCTGGAGGGGCTGGTTTCTTGCCCTCCAAGTCCATTGGGGCGTTGGCCAAGGTGGGAGGAAAGAAATCCCATCATTTCCTTCCCCACCGATTGTTATCCCCCCTTTTTAGGGATCTTGATCTTATCCCTTCGGGATATGATCTTATTCCTTCTAAGGGGGGATCTTGGTGCGCCTTGACCAGGGGTGTGGGGCCTTTCCCCCACTACTCACGTTCATGTGGGTCCCCCCATGCAGGTGGGCCCCACTCCGGAACCTTCTAGAACCTTCCCGGTACAATACCGAAAAATCCCGAACATTTTCCGGTGGCCAAAATAGGACTTCCCATATATAAATCTTTACCTCCGGACCATTCCGGAACTCCTCGTGACGTCCGGGATCTCATCCGGGACTCCGAACAACATTCGGTAACCACATACAAACTTCCTTTATAACCCTAGCGTCATCGAACCTTAAGTGTGTAGACCCTACGGGTTCGGGAGACATGTAGACATGACCGAGACGTTCTCCGGTCAATAACCAACAGCGGGATATGGATACCCATGTTGGCTCCCACATGCTTCTCGATGTTGTCATCGGATGAACCACGATGTCGAGGATTCGATCAAACCCTGTATACAATTCCCTTTGTCAATTGGTACGTTACTTGCCCGAGACTCGATCGTCGGTATCCCAATACCTTGTTCAGTCTCGTTACCGGCAAGTCACTTTACTCGTACCGTAATGCATGATATCGTGGCCAACACTTTGGTCACCTTGAGCTCATTATGATGATGCATTACCGAGTGGGCCCAGAGATACCTCTCCGTCATACGGAGTGACAAATCCCAGTCTCGATCCGTGTCAACCCAACAGCTACTTTCGGAGATACCTGTAATGCACCTTTATAGTCACCCAGTTACGTTGTGACGTTTGATACACCCAAGGCACTCCTACGGTATCCGGGAGTTACACGATCTCATGGTCTAAGGAAGAGATACTTGACATTGGCAAAGCTCTAGCAAACGAACTAAACGACCTTTGTGCTATGCTTAGGATTGGGTCTTGTCCATCACATCATTCTCCTAATGATGTGATCCCGTTATCAACGACATCCAATGTCCATAGCCAGGAAATCATGACTATCTGTTGATCACAACGAGCTAGTCAACTAGAGGCTCACTAGGGACATATTGAGGTGTATTCACACGTGTATTACGATTTCCGGATAATACAGTTATAGCATGAATAAAAGACAATTATCATGAACAATGAAATATAATAATACTTTTATTATTGCCTCTAGGGCATATTTCCAACAGTCTCCCACTTGCACTAGAGTCACCAATCTAGTTACATTGTGATGAATCGAACACCCATAGAGTTCTGGTGTTGATCATGTTTAGCTCGCGAGAGAGGTTTAGTCAACGGATCTGCGACATTCAGATCCGTATGTACTTTGCAAATTTCTATGTCTCCATCTTGAACATTTTCACGGATGGAGTTGAAACGACGCTTGATGTGCCTGGTCTTCTTGTGAAACCTGGGCTCCTTGGCAAGGGTAATAGCTCCAGTGTTGTCACAGAAGAGTTTGATTGGCCCCGACGCATTGGGTATGACTCCTAGGTCGGTGATGAACTCCTTCACCCAAATCGCTTCATGCGCTGCCTCCGAGGCTGCCATGTACTCCGCTTCACACGTAGATCCCGCCACGACGCTCTGCTTGCAGCTGCACCAGCTTACTGCTCCACCATTCAACATATACACGTATCCGGTTTGTGACTTAGAGTCATCCGTATCTGAGTCGAAGCTAGCGTCGACGTAACCCTTTACGACAAGCTCTTCGTCTCCCCCATAAACGAGAAACATGTCTTTTGTCCTTTTCAGGTACTTCAGGATATTCTTGACTGCTGTCCAGTGTTCCTTGCCGGGATTACTTTGGTATCTAGCTACCAAACTCACGGCAAGGTTTACATCAGGTCTGGTACACAGCATGGCATACATAATAGATCCTATGGCTGAAGCATAGGGGATGACACTCATCTCTTCTTTATCTTTTGCCGTGGTCGGTGACTGAGCCGAGCTCAATCTCACACCTTGTAACATAGGCAAGAACCCCTTCTTGGACTGATCCATTTTGAACCTCTTCAAAATCTTATCATGGTATGTGCTTTGTGAAAGACCTATGAGGCGTCTCGATCTATCTCTATAGATCTTGATGCCTAATATGTAAGCAGCTTCTCCAAGGTCCTTCATTGAAAAACACTTATTCAAGTAGGCCTTAATGCTGTCCAGAAATTCTATATTATTTCCCATCAAGAGTATGTCATCTACATATAATATGAGAAATGCTACAGAGCTCCCACTCACTTTCTTGTAAACGCAGGCTTCTCCATAAGTCTGCATAAACCCAAACGCTTTGATCATCTCATCAAAGCGAATATTCCAACTCCGAGATGCTTGCACCAGCCCATAAATGGATGGCTGGAGCTTGCATACTTTGTTAGCGTTCTTAGGATCGACAAAACCTTCCGGCTGCATCATATACAGTTCTTCCTTAAGATGCCCGTTAAGGAATGCTATTTTGACGTCCATCTGCCATATCTCATAATCATAGTATGCGGCAATTGCTAACATGATTCGGACGGACTTTAGCTTCGCTACGGGAGAGAATGTCTCGTTGTAGTCAATCCCTTGAACCTGTCGATAACCCTTAGCGACAAGTCGAGCTTTATAGATGGTGACATTACCATCCGCGTCTGTCTTCTTCTTAAAGATCCATTTGTTTTCTATCGCTCGCCGATCATCGGGCAAGTCTGTCAAAGTCCATACTTTGTTTTCATACATGGATTCTATCTCGGATTTCATGGCTTCAAGCCATTTGTTGGAATCTGGGCCCGCCATCGCTTCTTCATAGTTCGAAGGTTCACCGTTGTCTAACAACATGATTTCCAGGACGGGGTTGCCGTACCACTCTGGTGCGGAACGTATCCTTGTGGACCTACGAAGTTCAGTAGCAACTTGATCCGAAGTACCTTGATCATCATCATTGGTTTCCTCTTCAGTTGGTGTGGGCATCACAGGAACATTTTCCTGAGCTGCACCACTTTCCCGTTCGAGAGGTAGTACTTCATCGAGTTCTACTTTCCTCCCACTTACTTCTTTCGAGAGAAACTCTTTTTCCAGAAAGCATCCGTTCTTGGCAACAAAGATTTTGCCCTCGGATCTTAAGTAGAAGGTATACCCGACAGTTTCCTTAGGGTATCCTATGAAGACGCATTTTTCCGACTTGGGTTCGAGCTTTTCAGGTTGAAGTTTCTTGACATAAGCATCGCATCCCCAAACTTTTAGAAACGACAGCTTAGGTTTCTTCCCAAACCATAATTCATACGGTGTCGTCTCCACGGATTTAGATGGTGCCCTATTTAAAGTGAATGTAGCTGTCTCTAGAGCGTATCCCCAAAATGATAGCGGTAAATCAGTAAGAGACATCATAGACCGCACCATATCCAATAGAGTGCGATTACGACGTTCGGACACACCGTTTCGCTGAGGTGTTCCAGGCGGCGTGAGTTGTGAAACGATTCCACATTTCCTTAAGTGTGTGCCAAATTCGTGACTTAAATATTCTCCTCCACGATCTGATCGTAGGCACTTTATCTTTCGGTCACGTTGATTCTCCACCTCATTCTGAAATTCCTTGAACTTTTCAAAGGTCTCAGACTTGTGTTTCATTAAGTAGACATACCCATATCTACTTAAGTCATCAGTGAGAGTGAGAACATAACGATATCCTCCGGGAGCCTCAACGCTCATTGGACCGCACACATCGGTATGTATGATTTCCAATAAGTTGGTTGCTCGCTCCATTGTTCCGGAGAACGGAGTCTTGGTCATCTTGCCCATGAGGCATGGTTCGCACGTGTCAAACGATTCATAATCAAGAGACTCTAAAAGTCCATCGGCATGGAGCTTCTTCATGCGCTTGACACCAATGTGACCAAGGCGGCAGTGCCACAAGTATGTGGGACTATCGTTATCAACTTTACATCTTTTGGCATCTACACTATGAACATGTGTAATATTACGCTCGAGATTCATTAAGAATAAACCATTGACCATCGGAGCATGACCATAAAACATATCTCTCATATAAATCGAACAACCATTATTCTCAGACTTAAATGAGTAGCCATCTCGTATTAAACGAGATCCAGATACAATGTTCATGCTCAAACTTGGCACTAAATAACAATTATTAAGGTTCAAAACTAATCCCGTAGGTAAATGTAGAGGCAGCGTGCCGACGGCGATCACATCGACTCTGGAACCATTCCCGATGCGCATCGTCACCTCGTCCTTCGCCAGTCTCCGTTTATTCCGCAGCTCCTACTGTGAGTTACAAATATGAGCAACGGCACCGGTATCAAATACCCAGGAGTTACTACGAGTACTGGTAAGGTACACATCAATTACATGTATATCAAATATACCTTTGGTTTTGCCGGCCTTCTTATCTGCTAAGTATTTGGGGCAGTTCCGCTTCCAGTGACCCTTCCCCTTGCAATAAAAGCACTCAGTCTCAGGCTTAGGTCCATTCTTTGACTTCTTCCCGGTAACTGGCTTACCAGGCGCGGCAACCTCCTTGCCGTCCTTCTTGAAGTTCTTCTTACCCTTGCCCTTCTTGAACTTAGTGGTCTTATTGACCATCAACACTTGATGTTCTTTCTTGATTTCAGCCTCTGCTGACTTCAGCATCGAGAACACTTCAGGAATGGTCTTTTCCATCCCCTGCATGTTGTAGTTCATCACAAAGCTCTTGTAGCTTGGTGGGAGCGACTGGAGGATTCTGTCAATGACCGCCTCATCTGGGAGGTTAATGTTCAGCTGGGTCATACGGTTGTGCAACCTAGACATCTTCAGGATGTGCTCACTGACAGAACTGTTTTCCTCCATCTTACAACTGTAGAACTTGTCGGAGACATCATATCTCTCGACCCGGGCATGAGCTTGGAAAACTAGTTTCAGCTCTTCGAACATCTCATATGCTCCGTGATGCTCAAAACGCTTTTGGAGCCCCGGTTCTAAGCTATAAAGCATGCCGCACTGAACGAGGGAGTAATCATCAGCGCGAGTTTGCCAAGCATTCATAATGTCTTGGTTCTCTGGGACGGGAGCGTCACCTAGCGGTCCTTCTAGGACATATTGTTTCCTGGCAGCTATGAGGATGATCCTCAGGTTCCGGACCCAGTCCGTATAGTTGCTGCCATCATCTTTCAGCTTGGTTTTCTCTAGGAACGCGTTGAAGTTCATGTTGACATGAGCGTTGGCCATTTGATCTACAAGACATATTTGCAAAGGTTTTAGACTAAGTTCATGATAATTAAGTTCTAATCAAATTATGAACTCCCACTCAGATTAGACATCCCTTTAGTCATCTAAGTGTTACACGATCCGAGTCGACTAGGCCGTGTCCGATCATCACGTGAGACGGACTAGTCATCGTCGGTGAACATTCTCATGTTGATCGTATCTTCCATACGACTCGTGTTCGACCTTTCGGTCTCCGTGTTCCGAGGCCATGTCTGCACATGCTAGGCTCGTCAAGTTAACCCTAAGTGTTTTCGCTGTGTAAAACTGTCTTACACCCGTTGTATGTGAACGTAAGAATCCATCACACCCGATCATCACGTGGTGCTTAGAAGCGACGAACTGTAGCAACGGTCCACAGTTAGGGGAGAACACTTCTTGAAATTTTTGTAAGGGATCATCTTATTTACTACCGTCGTCCTAAGTAAACAAGATGCATAAACATAATAAACATCACATGCAATTATATAGTTGTGACATGATATGGCCAATATCATATAGCTCCATTGATCTCCATCTTCGGGGCTCCATGATCATCTTGTCACCGGCTTGACACCATGATCTCCATCATCATGATCTCCATCATCGTGTCTGCTTGAAGTTGTCACGCCAATGACTACTTCTACTTCTATGACTAACGTTTAGCAATAAAGTAAAGCAGTTTACATGGCGTTATTCAATGACACGCAGGTCATACAAAAATAAAGACAACTCCTATGGCTCCTGCCGGTTGTCATACTCATCGACATGCAAGTCGTGAATCCTATTACAAAGAACATGATCTCATACATCACAATTCATCATTCATCACAACTTCTGGCCATATCACATCACATGATCAATTGCTGCAAAAACAAGTTAGACGTCCTCTAATTGTTGTTGCATCTTTTACGTGGCTGCAATTGGGTTCTAGCAAGAACGTTTTCTTACCTACGAATAACCACAACGTGATTTTGTCAACTTCTATTTACCCTTCATAAGGGCCCTTTTCATCGAATCCGCTCCAACTAAAGTGGGAGAGACAGACACCCGCCAGCCACCTTATGCAACTAGTGCATGTCAGTCGGTGGAACCGGTCTCACGTAAGCGTACGTGTAAGGTTGGTCCGGGCCGCTTCATCCCACAATACCGCTGAAGCAAGAAAAGACTAGTAGAGGCAAGTAAGATGACAAAATCCACGCCCACAACAAAATTGTGTTCTACTCGTGCAAAGAGAACTACGCATAGACCTAGCTCATGATGCCACTGTTGGGGAACGTTGCAGAAAATTAAAAATTTTCCTACGGTTTCACCAAGATCCATCTATGAGTTCATCTAAGCAACGAGTCAAGGGAGAGAGTTTGCATCTACATACCACTTGTAGATCACGAGCGGAAGCTAGCCAAGGGGATGGTGATGATGGAGTCGTACTCGAACGTGATTCGGATCACCGATGTCCAAGTGCTGAACGGACAGCACCTCCGCGTTCAACACACGTACGGGACGGGAGACGTCTCCTCCTTCTTGATCCAGCAAGGGGGAAGGAGAGGTTGAGGAAGATTGCTCCAACGGCAGCACGACGGCGTGGTGTAGTTGGTGCAGCAGTACTCCGACAGGGCTTCGCCAAGCATATACGGAGGAGGAGAGGTGTTGGGGAGGGGAGGGGCTGCGCCTTAGCTTGTGTTAAGCTCCCATGCGCCTCCCCACTATATATAGGCCTGGAGGGGCTGGTTTCTTGCCCTCCAAGTCCATTGGGGCGTTGGCCAAGGTGGGAGGAAAGAAATCCCATCATTTCCTTCCCCACCGATTGTTATCCCCCCTTTTTAGGGATCTTGATCTTATCCCTTCGGGATATGATCTTATTCCTTCTAAGGGGGGATCTTGGTGCGCCTTGACCAGGGGTGTGGGGCCTTTCCCCCACTACTCACGTTCATGTGGGTCCCCCCATGCAGGTGGGCCCCACTCCGGAACCTTCTAGAACCTTCCCGGTACAATACCGAAAAATCCCGAACATTTTCCGGTGGCCAAAATAGGACTTCCCATATATAAATCTTTACCTCCGGACCATTCCGGAACTCCTCGTGACGTCCGGGATCTCATCCGGGACTCCAAACAACATTCGGTAACCACATACAAACTTCCTTTATAACCCTAGCGTCATCGAACCTTAAGTGTGTAGACCCTACGGGTTCGGGAGACATGCAGACATGACCGAGACGTTCTCCGGTCAATAACCAACAGCGGGATCTGGATACCCATGATGGCTCCCACATGTTCCACGATGATCTCATCGGATGAACCACGATGTCAAGGACTTAATCAATCCCGTATTCAATTCCCTTTGTCTATCGGTATGTTACTTGCCCGAGATTCGGTCGTCGGTATCCAATACCTTGTTCAATCTCGTTACCGGCAAGTCACTTTACTCGTTCCGTAACACATCATCCCGTGATCAACTCCTTGGTCACATTGCGCATATGATGATGTCCTACCGAGTGGGCCCAGAGATACCTCTCCGTTTACACGGAGTGACAAATCCCAGTCTCGATCCGCATAAAACAATAGATACTTTCGGAGATACCCGTAGTGCACCTTTATAGTCACCCAGTTATGTTGTGACGTTTGATACACCCAAAGCACTCCTACGGTATCCAGGAGTTACACGATCTCATGGTCAAAGGAAGAGATACTTGACATTGGCAAAGCTCTAGCAAACGAACTACACGATCTTTGTGCTATGCTTAGGATTGGGTCTTGTCCATCACATCATTCTCCTAATGATGTGATCCCGTTATCAACGACATCCAATGTCCATAGTCAGGAAACCATGACTATCCGTTGATCACAACGAGCTAGTCAACTAGAGGCACACTAGGGACATATTGTGGTCTATGTATTCATACGTGTATTACGATTTCCGGATAATACAGTTATAGCATGAATAAAAGACAATTATCATGAACAAGGAAATATAATAATAACACTTTTATTATTGCCTCTAGGTCATATTTCCAACACAATTATATAGTTGTGACATGATATGGCCAATATCATATAGCTCCATTGATCTTCATCTTCGGGGCTCCATGATCATCTTGTCACCGGCTTGACACCATGATCTCCATCATCGTGTCTTCATGAAGTTGTCACGCCAACGACTACTTCTACTTCTATGACTAACATTTAGCAATAAAGTAAAGTAGTTTACATGGCGTTATTCAATGACACGCAGGTCATACAAAAAATAAAGACAACTCCTATGGCTCCTGCCGGTTGTCATACTCATCGACATGCAAGTCGTGAATCCTATTACAAAGAACATGATCTCATACATCACAATTCATCATTCATCACAACTTCTGGCCATATCACATCACATGATCAATCGCTGCAAAAACAAGTTAGACGTCCTCTAATTGTTGTTGCATCTTTTACGTGGCTGCAATTGGGTTCTAGCAAGAACGTTTTCTTACCTACGAATAACCACAACGTGATTTTGTCAACTTCTATTTACCCTTCATAAGGGCCCTTTTCATCGAATCCGCTCCAACTAAAGTGGGAGAGACAGACACCCGCCAGCCACCTTATGCAACTAGTGCATGTCAGTCGGTGGAACCGGTCTCACGTAAGCATACGTGTAAGGTTGGTCCGGGCCGCTTCATCCCACAATACCGCCGAAGCAAGAAAATACTAGTAGAGGCAAGTAAGATGACAAAATCCACGCCCACAACAAAATTGTGTTCTACTCGTGAAAAGAGAACTACGCATAGACCTAGCTTCTGATACCACTGTTGGGGAACGTTGCAGAAAATTAAAAATTTTCCTACGGTTTCACCAAGATCCATCTATGAGTTCATCTAAGCAACGAGTCAAGGGAGAGAGTTTGCATCTACATACCACTTGTAGATCACGAGCGGAAGCTAGCCAAGGGGATGGTGATGATGGAGTCGTACTCGAACGTGATTCGGATCACCGATGTCCAAGTGCTGAACGGACAGCACCTCCGCGTTCAACACACGTACGGGACGGGAGACGTCTCCTCCTTCTTGATCCAGCAAGGGGGAAGGAGAGGTTGAGGAAGATTGCTCCAACGGCAGCACGACGGCGTGGTGTAGTTGGTGCAGCAGTACTCCGACAGGGCTTCGCCAAGCATATACGGAGGAGGAGAGGTGTTGGGGAGGGGAGGGGCTGCGCCTTAGCTTGTGTTAAGCTCCCATGCGCCTCCCCACTATATATAGGCCTGGAGGGGCTGGTTTCTTGCCCTCCAAGTCCATTGGGGCGTTGGCCAAGGTGGGAGGAAAGAAATCCCATCATTTCCTTCCCCACCGATTGTTATCCCCCCTTTTTAGGGATCTTGATCTTATCCCTTCGGGATATGATCTTATTCCTTCTAAGGGGGGATCTTGGTGCGCCTTGACCAGGGGTGTGGGGCCTTTCCCCCACTACTCACGTTCATGTGGGTCCCCCCATGCAGGTGGGCCCCACTCCGGAACCTTCTAGAACCTTCCCGGTACAATACCGAAAAATCCCGAACATTTTCCGGTGGCCAAAATAGGACTTCCCATATATAAATCTTTACCTCCGGACCATTCCGGAACTCCTCGTGACGTCCGGGATCTCATCAGGGACTCCGAACAATATTCGGTAACCACATACAAACTTCCTTTATAACCCTAGCGTCATCGAACCTTAAGTGTGTAGACCCTACGGGTTCGGGAGACATGTAGACATGACCGAGACGTTCTCCGGTCAATAACCAACAGCGGGATCTGGATACCCATGTTGGCTCCCACATGCTTCTCGATGTTGTCATCGGATGAACCACGATGTCGAGGATTCGATCAAACCCTGTATACAATTCCCTTTGTCAATCGGTACGTTACTTGCCCGAGACTCGATCGTCGGTATCCCAATACCTTGTTCAGTCTCGTTACCGGCAAGTCACTTTACTCGTACCGTAATGCATGATCTCGTGGCCAACACTTTGGTCACCTTGAGCTCATTATGATGATGCATTACCGAGTGGGCCCAGAGATACCTCTCCGTCATACGGAGTGACAAATCCCAGTCTCGATCCGTGTCAACCCAACAGCTACTTTCGGAGATACCTGTAATGCACCTTTATAGTCACCCAGTTACGTTGTGACGTTTGATACACCCAAGGCACTCCTACGATATCCTGGAGTTACACGATCTCATGGTCTAAGGAAGAGATACTTGACATTGGCAAAGCTCTAGCAAACGAACTAAACGACCTTTGTGCTATGCTTAGGATTGGGTCTTGTCCATCACATCATTCTCCTAATGATGTGATCCCGTTATCAACGACATCCAATGTCCATAGCCAGGAAATCATGACTATATGTTGATCACAACGAGCTAGTCAACTAGAGGCTCACTAGGGACATATTGAGGTCTATGTATTCACACGTGTATTACGATTTCCGGATAATACAGTTATAGCATGAATAAAAGACAATTATCATGAACAATGAAATATAATAATACTTATATTATTGCCTCTAGGGCATATTTCCAACAGTCTCCCACTTGCACTAGAGTCACCAATCTAGTTACATTGTGATGAATCGAACACCCATAGAGTTCTGGTGTTGATCATGTTTAGCTCGCGAGAGAGGTTTAGTCAATGGATCTGCGACATTCAGATCCGTATGTACTTTGCAAATTTCTATGTCTCCATCTTGAACATTTTCATGGATGGAGTTGAAACGACGCTTGATGTGCCTGGTCTTCTTGTGAAACCTGGGCTCCTTGGCAAGGGCAATAGCTCCAGTGTTGTCACAGAAGAGTTTGATTGGCCCCGGCGCATTGGGTATGACTCCTAGGTCGGTGATGAACTCCTTCACCCAAATCGCTCCATGCGCTGCCTCCGAGGCTGCCATGTACTCCGCTTCACACGTAGATCCCGCCACGACGCTCTGCTTGCAGCTGCACCAGCTTACTGCTCCACCATTCAACATATACACGTATCCGGTTTGTGACTTAGAGTCATCCGGATCTGAGTCGAAGCTAGCGTCGACGTAACCCTTTACGACAAGCTCTTCGTCTCCTCCATAAACGAGAAACATGTCTTTTGTCCTTTTCAGGTACTTCAGGATATTCTTGACTGCTGTCCAGTGTTCCTTGCCGGGATTACTTTGGTATCTAGGTACCAAACTCACGGCAAGGTTTACATCAGGTCTGGTACACAGCATGGCATACATAATAGATCCTATGGCTGAAGCATAGGGGATGACACTCATCTCTTCTTTATCTTTTGCCGTGGTCGGTGACTGAGCCGAGCTCAATCTCACACCTTGTAACATAGGCAAGAACCCCTTCTTGGACTGATCCATTTTGAACCTCTTCAAAATCTTATCAAGGTATGTGCTTTGTGAAAGACCTATGAGGCGTCTCGATCTATCTCTATAGATCTTGATGCCTAATATGTAAGCAGCTTCTCCAAGGTCCTTCATTGAAAAACACTTATTCAAGTAGGCCTTAATGCTGTCCAGAAATTCTATATTATTTCCCATCAAGAGTATGTCATCTACATATAATATGAGAAATGCTACAGAGCTCCCACTCACTTTCTTGTAAACGCAGGCTTCTCCATAAGTCTGCATAAACCCAAACGCTTTGATCATCTCATCAAAGCGAATATTCCAACTCCGAGATGCTTGCACCAGCCCATAAATGGATGGCTGGAGCTTGCATACTTTGTTAGCGTTCTTAGGATCGACAAAACCTTCTGGCTGCATCATATACAGTTCTTCCTTAAGATGCCCGTTAAGGAATGCTATTTTGACGTCCATCTGCCATATCTCATAATCATAGTATGCGGCAATTGCTAACATGATTCGGACGGACTTTAGCTTCGCTACGGGAGAGAATGTCTCGTCGTAGTCAATCCCTTGAACCTGTCGATAACCCTTAGCGACAAGTCGAGCTTTATAGATGGTGACATTACCATCCGCGTCTGTCTTCTTCTTAAAGATCCATTTGTTTTCTATCGCTCGCCGATCATCGGGCAAGTCTGTCAAAGTCCATACTTTGTTTTCATACATG
Source organism: Triticum dicoccoides (assembly GCF_002162155.2). Taxonomy (NCBI): domain Eukaryota; kingdom Viridiplantae; phylum Streptophyta; class Magnoliopsida; order Poales; family Poaceae; genus Triticum; species Triticum dicoccoides. The sequence goes on along the minus strand of NC_041390.1, from coordinate 622,737,412 downwards.
GATTCTATCTCGGATTTCATGGCTTCAAGCCATTTGTTGGAATCTGGGCCCGCCATCGCTTCTTCATAGTTCGAAGGTTCACCGTTGTCTAACAACATGATTTCCAGGACGGGGTTGCCGTACCACTCTGGTGCGGAACGTGTCCTTGTGGACCTACGAAGTTCAGTAGCAACTTGATCCGAAGTACCTTGATCATCATCATTGGTTTCCTCTTCAGTTGGTGTGGGCATCACAGGAACATTTTCCTGAGCTGCACCACTTTCCCGTTCGAAAGGTAGTACTTCATCGAGTTCTACTTTCCTCCCACTTACTTCTTTCGAGAGAAACTCTTTTTCCAGAAAGCATCCGTTCTTGGCAACAAAGATTTTGCCCTCGGATCTTAAGTAGAAGGTATACCCGACAGTTTCCTTAGGGTATCCTATGAAGACGCATTTTTCCGACTTGGGTTCGAGCTTTTCAGGTTGAAGTTTCTTGACATAAGCATCGCATCCCCAAACTTTTAGAAACGACAGCTTAGGTTTCTTCCCAAACCATAATTCATACGGTGTCGTCTCCACAGATTTAGACGGTGCCCTATTTAAAGTGAATGTAGCTGTCTCTAGAGTGTATCCCCAAAATGATAGCGGTAAATCAGTAAGAGACATCATAGACCGCACCATATCCAATAGAGTGCGATTACGACGTTCGGACACACCGTTTCGCTGAGGTGTTCCAGGCGGCGTGAGTTGTGAAACGATTCCACATTTCCTTAAGTGTGTGCCAAATTCGTGACTTAAATATTCTCCTCCACGATCTGATCGTAGGCACTTTATCTTTCGGTCACGTTGATTCTCCACCTCATTCTGAAATTCCTTGAACTTTTCAAAGGTCTCAGACTTGTGTTTCATTAAGTAGACATACCCATATCTACTTAAGTCATCAGTGAGAGTGAGAACATAACGATATCCTCCGCGAGCCTCAACGCTCATTGGACTGCACACATCGGTATGTATGATTTCCAATAAGTTGGTTGCTCGCTCCATTGTTGCGGAGAACGGAGTCTTGGTCATCTTGCCCATGAGGCATGGTTCGCACATGTCAAACAATTCATAATCTAGAGACTCTAAAAGTCCATCGGCATGGAGCTTCTTCATGCGCTTGACACCAATGTGACCAAGGCGGCAGTGCCACAAGTATGTGGGACTATCGTTATCAACTTTACATCTTTTGGCATCTACACTATGAACATGTGTAATATTACGCTCGAGATTCATTAAGAATAAACCATTGACCATCGGAGCATGACCATAAAACATATCTCTCATATAAATCGAACAACCATTATTCTCAGACTTAAATGAGTAGCCATCTCGTATTAAACGAGATCCAGATACAATGTTCATGCTCAAACTTGGCACTAAATAACAATTATTAAGGTTCAAAACTAATCCCGTAGGTAAATGTAGAGGCAGCGTGCCGACGGCGATCACATCGACTCTGGAACCATTCCCAATGCGCATCGTCACCTCGTCCTTCGCCAGTCTCCGTTTATTCCGCAGCTCCTGCTGTGAGTTACAAATATGAGCAACGGCACCGGTATCAAATACCCAGGAGTTACTACGAGTACTGGTAAGGTACACATCAATTACATGTATATCAAATATACCTTTGGTTTTGCCGGCCTTCTTATCTGCTAAGTATTTGGGGCAGTTCCGCTTCCAGTGACCCTTCCCCTTGCAATAAAAGCACTCAGTCTCAGGCTTAGGTCCATTCTTTGACTTCTTCCCGGTAACTGGCTTACCAGGCGCGGCAACCTCCTTGCCGTCCTTCTTGAAGTTCTTCTTACCCTTGCCCTTCTTGAACTTAGTGGTCTTATTGACCATCAACACTTGATGTTCTTTCTTGATTTCAGCCTCTGCTGACTTCAGCATCGAGAATACTTCAAGAATGGTCTTTTCCATCCCCTGCATGTTGTAGTTCATCACAAAGCTCTTGTAGCTTGGTGGAAGCGACTGGAGGATTCTGTCAATGACCGCCTCATCTGGGAGGTAAATGTTCAGCCGGGTCATACGGTTGTGCAACCCAGACATCTTCAGGATGTGCTCACTGACAGAACTGTTTTCCTCCATCTTACAACTGTAGAACTTGTCGGAGACATCATATATCTCGACCCGGGCATGAGCTTGGAAAACTAGTTTCAGCTCTTCGAACATCTCATATGCTCCGTGATGCTCAAAACGCTTTTGGAGCCCCGGTTCTAAGCTGTAAAGCATGCCGCACTGAACGAGGGAGTAATCATCAGCGCGAGTTTGCCAAGCATTCATAATGTCTTGGTTCTCTGGGACGGGAGCGTCACCTAGCGGTCCTTCTAGGACATATTGTTTCCTGGCAGCTATGAGGATGATCCTCAGGTTCCGGACCCAGTCCGTATAGTTGCTGCCATCATCTTTCAGCTTGGTTTTCTCTAGGAACGCGTTGAAGTTCATGTTGACATGAGCGTTGGCCATTTGATCTACAAGACATATTTGCAAAGGTTTTAGACTAAGTTCATGATAATTAAGTTCTAATCAAATTATGAACTCCCACTCAGATTAGACATCCCTTTAGTCATCTAAGTGTTACACGATCCGAGTCGACTAGGCCGTGTCCGATCATCACGTGAGACGGACTAGTTATCGTCGGTGAACATTCTCATGTTGATCGTATCTTCCATACGACTCGTGTTCGACCTTTCGGTCTCCGTGTTCCGAGGCCATGTCTGCACATGCTAGGCTCGTCAAGTTAACCCTAAGTGTTTTCGCTGTGTAAAACTGTCTTACACCCGTTGTATGTGAACGTAAGAATCCATCACACCCGATCATCACGTGGTGCTTAGAAGCGACGAACTGTAGCAACGGTGCACAGTTAGGGGAGAACACTTCTTGAAATTTTTGTAAGGGATCATCTTATTTACTACCGTCGTCCTAAGTAAACAAGATGCATAAACATAATAAACATCACATGCAATTATATAGTTGTGACATGATATGGCCAATATCATATAGCTCCATTGATCTTCATCTTCGGGGCTCCATGATCATCTTGTCACCGGCTTGACACCATGATCTCCATCATCGTGTCTTCATGAAGTTGTCACGCCAACGACTACTTCTACTTCTATGACTAACGTTTAGCAATAAAGTAAAGTAGTTTACATGGCGTTATTCAATGACACGTAGGTCATACAAAAAATAAAGACAACTCCTATGGCTCCTGCCGGTTGTCATACTCATCGACATGCAAGTCGTGAATCCTATTACAAAGAACATGATCTCATACATCACAATTCATCATTCATCACAACTTCTGGCCATATCACATCACATGATCAATCGCTGCAAAAACAAGTTAGACGTCCTCTAATTGTTGTTGCATCTTTTACGTGGCTGCAATTGGGTTCTAGCAAGAATGTTTTCTTACCTACGAATAACCACAACGTGATTTTGTCAACTTCTATTTACCCTTCATAAGGGCCCTTTTCATCGAATCCGCTCCAACTAAAGTGGGAGAGACAGACACCCGCCAGCCACCTTATGCAACTAGTGCATGTCAGTCGGTGGAACCGGTCTCACGTAAGCGTACGTGTAAGGTTGGTCCGGGCCGCTTCATCCCACAATACCGCCTAAGCAAGAAAAGACTAGTAGAGGCAAGTAAGATGACAAAATCCACGCCCACAACAAAATTGTGTTCTACTCGTGCAAAGAGAACTACGCATAGACCTAGCTTCTGATACCACTGTTGGGGAACGTTGCAGAAAATTAAAAAATTTCCTACGGTTTCACCAAGATCCATCTATGAGTTCATCTAAGCAACGAGTCAAGGAAGAGAGTTTGCATCTACATACCACTTGTAGATCACGAGCGGAAGCTAGCCAAGGGGATGGTGATGATGGAGTCGTACTCGAACGTGATTCGGATCACCGATGTCCAAGTGCTGAACGGACAGCACCTCCGCGTTCAACACACGTACGGGACGGGAGACGTCTCCTCCTTCTTGATCCAGCAAGGGGGAAGGAGAGGTTGAGGAAGATTGCTCCAACGGCAGCACGACGGCGTGGTGTAGTTGGTGCAGCAGTACTCCGACAGGGCTTCGCCAAGCATATACGGAGGAGGAGAGGTGTTGGGGAGGGGAGGGGCTGCGCCTTGGCTTGTGTTAAGCTCCCATGCGCCTCCCCACTATATATAGGCCTGGAGGGGCTGGTTTCTTGCCCTCCAAGTCCATTGGGGCGTTGGCCAAGGTGGGAGGAAAGAAATCCCATCATTTCCTTCCCCACCGATTGTTATCCCCCCTTTTTAGGGATCTTGATCTTATCCCTTCGGGATATGATCTTATTCCTTCTAAGGGGGGATCTTGGTGCGCCTTGACCAGGGGTGTGGGGCCTTTCCCCCACTACTCACGTTCATGTGGGTCCCCCCATGCAGGTGGGCCCCACTCCGGAACCTTCTAGAACCTTCCCGGTACAATACCGAAAAATCCCGAACATTTTCCGGTGGCCAAAATAGGACTTCCCATATATAAATCTTTACCTCCAGACCATTCCGGAACTCCTCGTGACGTCCGGGATCTCATCCGGGACTCCGAACAACATTCGGTAACCACATACAAACTTCCTTTATAACCCTAGCGTCATCGAACCTTAAGTGTGTAGACCCTACGGGTTCGGGAGACATGTAGACATGACCGAGACGTTCTCCGGTCAATAACCAACAGCGGGATCTGGATACCCATGTTGGCTCCCACATGCTTCTCGATGTTTTCATCGGATGAACCACGATGTCGAGGATTCGATCAAACCCTGTATACAATTCCCTTTGTCAATCGGTACGTTACTTGCCCGAGACTCGATCGTCGGTATCCCAATACCTTGTTCAGTCTCGTTACCGGCAAGTCACTTTACTCGTACCGTAATGCATGATCTCGTGGCCAACACTTTGGTCACCTTGAGCTCATTATGATGATGCATTACCGAGTGGGCCCAGAGATACCTCTCCGTCATACGGAGTGACAAATCCCAGTCTCGATCCGTGTCAACCCAACAGCTACTTTCGGAGATACCCGTAATGCACCTTTATAGTCACCCAGTTACGTTGTGACGTTTGATACACCCAAGGCACTCCTACGGTATCCGGGAGTTACACGATCTCATGGTCTAAGGAAGAGATACTTGACATTGGCAAAGCTCTAGCAAACGAACTAAACGACCTTTGTGCTATGCTTAGGATTGGGTCTTGTCCATCACATCATTCTCCTAATGATGTGATCCCGTTATCAACGACATCCAATGTCCATAGCCAGGAAATCATGACTATTTGTTGATCACAACGAGCTAGTCAACTAGAGGCTCACTAGGGACATATTGAGGTCTATGTATTCACACGTGTATTACGATTTCCGGATAATACAGTTATAGCATGAATAAAAGACAATTATCATGAACAATGAAATATAATAATACTTTTATTATTGCCTCTAGGGCATATTTCCAACATATCTATCCAGCATTGCGTCGCCCGGGGCGGAACCCACGCTGCTTCTCGGCATGGATGGGGCGGTGCTATCCAATGCTGGATCATCCGCTAGCTGTTGCAGCTGCTGAGACCCCCTTTGCTGGCTAAGTGAGTCGATCTGCTCCTGCTGCCGCTGGAATTTGACTGCCAAGTCCACGTGACTTGCTTCTAGGCCTTGAAGGCGTTCATAGTCCCGCTTCCTCTGCTCCTCCTCCATCTTCCTCTTCTTCTCCTCTGCAATCTTCTTTCTCGCACGTGTTCTGTAGTCGGCGCTCCAGTCCGAAAACCCCTCATACCACGGAATAGCGCCCTTGCCTCGTGTTCTTCCCGGGTGTTCAGGATTTCCCAGGGCACGCGTAAGCTCGTCGTTCTCTCTGTTGGGCTGGAGCACCCCTGGTCGAGCCTCTTCTATTACAACAAGTAGTGCATCGTCGGCTCCGTTCAGACATGCCTTCGTCGAAACTTTGCCTGTCTTCGGGTCCAACTCCCCCCCATGCGCATAGAACCAAGTCCTGCACCTGGGGGGCCAGCTCTTAGTAACCGGAGTGACACCTGCATCCTCCATCTCTTTCTCAGACTTATCCCACTTAGGCATTGCTACCGCGTAGCCATCTGGCCCCAGCTTATGGAACTTATCCTTTTTTCGGCATTCTTGTTGTTTATTCTCGACCGTTCCTTAGCTAATTCTGATTCCTTGAATTTCACGAAATCGTCCCAATGAGCACTTTGGTTCTCTAGTGTTCCCTCGATTACTGGAGTCTTCCTTCCTCCCTTGACGTACTTGTCCCATTCACGATTCTTGTGGTTCTTGAATGCAATCGCCATCTTCCTAAGAGCAGCGTCCTTGACTTTCTGCACATCTGCTTCTGTGAAATGATCTGGTAGAGTGAAATGTTCCATGAGAGTATCCCAAAGCAAACCTTTTTGTCTGTTGTCGACAAAAGTAACATCTGGACATGGCTTTGCTGGCTCTCTCCATTCTTGAAGGGAGATCGGGAGTTGGTCCTTCACAAGAACTCCGCACTGACGAACGAACTTGTCCGCAATCTTCTTAGGCGCTAATGGTTCGCCATTAGGTCTGATTGCCTCGATATTGTACTTTACGCCCTCCTTCAACTTTTTGTTCGGGCCTCGTTTCGTCCTGTTGCCTGAAGATTTGCTCGATCCGGATGGCTGAAAGAAGAAAGATCGATTCGTTAATATATCCTCAAGTCATTTAAAACATGTGATGATCACCAGATGCCTGTTTATATAAATATATATACCTCGCCGGTCTTTGTTGTTTCAAGATCAACATTTTCTTCGTCATCATCATAATCATAGTTCGTGACTTCATCAATTCGGTCGTCGTGATCGAATATCATATCACCCTCCCCGGTGTTGTTTAGAAATTCGGAGCCGTCATAATCTTCTTCATTCTGATCATCATCTGGCCCGCGAGGATGGCGTATCATATCGAACATGGCCAGTTCTCCCTCTCTGCTGGTATTGTCCGCCATAGCTTTTATTTAACTAATCCAAAAGAAATATAAAACAATTTAGTATTCAAATTATATCGTCTCGAATAATAGATATAATCTCGAATACATCGTCTCGAATAATAGATATAATCTCGAATACATCGTCTCGAATAATATATAATCTCGAATACATCGTCTCGAATATTATATATCGAATACATCACTGGCTAGCTAGGTAGCTAATAAAGATCAAATACTACAGAAGAATCTATGACACTCGTGGTTCCTGCGGCGCGGGCGGTGGACATCCAAAGAGAAGGAACCCTCATAGGATCATAGCTGAAGTGAGATCCCTGAAGAAACTGCCAGGTATTGGAGAACCTGCCGCCCTCTAACGCAACCATGTAACGATGGGCGTGCTCGTCCTCCTCCCTGACACGGCGACGTACCACCTCCGGCGGGGCCGACTCACTCCGCACCGAAACTGCTCCACGCGAACGCCACCAAACGAGATCAGGGTCGACGACGGGACCCGGGGCCGGGTTCCTCATCAAGCGGCGCACCCCTCCAGGTAGCACCTCCCAGTGCCAGCCCGGCGGAGCCCAGTCCCGGACATGGGTCAGCCGGACGTCGTCGTGGACGGGTCGACGGCGAGGATGCGGGCCGGGCATCGTCGAGAACAAATACTAGCTATATGCCCGCAAAAAGTAACATTTTTTTAATGATTGGATTTTGATAACTTAAATTTCTAACATTTCTATATAACTAACATTTCTATAACATTTCGAACAATGCTATATAACTAATATTTCTATAACATTTCTAATATTTCTATAACTAAAAAACAGAAAAAAAAATTATAACATTTCTATACATATAACTAACATTTGTATAACATTTCTAATATTTCTATAACTAAAATAAAAAAAGAAAAATTTCTAACTTTTTTATAACTATTTCTATAACTAAAAAACAGAAAAATTTCTAACAATTCTAACTTTTTTATAACTATTTCTATAACTAAAAAACAGAAAATTTTCTAACAATTCTAACATTTCTATAACTACTTCTATAACTAAAAAACAGAAAAAATTTCTAACATTTCTAACAATATGCTATATAACTAACTATTTCTATAACTCAAAAAGCAAAATTTCTAACTTTTTTATAACTATATCTATAACTAAAAAACTAAAAAAATGTATGTGTGTGTGTGTTTGTGTGTGTGCTCACCGGCGAGGCGAGAGGCGACGGGGGGCGGCGCGCGACGGGGACGGCGACGAGCGGCGCCAACGGGATGGCGACGACGGGGACAGGGACGTGGCGGCGACGACGGGGACGGGGACGACACGGGACGGGCCGGGACGGGGCGGCGGTGACGACGGGGACGAGGACGACGGGGCGGTGACGACGTTGACGGGGACAACGGGGCGGCGACGACGGGGACGGGGCGGCGACGGGGCGGCGATGAGAGGGATATGGAGACGGGGGCGGGCGACGGGGCAGAGGAGAAGAAGCAGATGAGAAACTGAAATTTTTGAAGTGTTTAGTTATATAGGATGGACCTTTAGTACCGGTTGGAGCCACCAACCGGTACTAAAGGCCTGTTTTGGCCAGGCCAAGCGGCGGGAAGCACCCCCTTTAGTACAGGTTCGTGGAACCAACCGGTACTAAAGGCCCCCCCTTTAGTACCGGTTGGTGCCATGAACCGGTACTAAAGGGGGGTGCACTGCCATGCGAGGGGCGCAAAGTTTAGTCCCACCTCGCCTAGCGAAGGGCAGCCACACTGGTTTATAAACCCAGCCGCGGCTGCTCCTTTGAGCTCCTCCCAAATGCAGGCCTTCTGGGCATACCTGTGTTGTGCTGCCCCGTGGGCCTACTGGGCCTTTGCGGGCCTGCATCCTGGCCCAACAACAGGTTGGGTTTCTAGTCGTATGTAGGTCGCTCTGGCCCAGTAGGCGGGCTTTTTTTTATTTGTTTGCTTTATTTTTTTTGACTTGTTTTTTTTGTGTATTTAGAGTTTCTTTGTGAATATTTTTTCTTTAGGTACAAAAAATTACAAACTTTCTGTTAGTGCCCGTAGTTTTCAAATTTGAATAGTATAAATTTTGAATTATTTGAAATTAGTGTGAATCACTAGTTTGTGAATAACTTAACTTTAAAATTCAGTAAAGGCATGAAAGAATTTGTTTGCACATAAAATTTCTTCGCGTTTCAAATGCCAAAACACATAATTACCCTAACTATTACAGAGATTCCCTCCTGGGTGTGAAACACACAAGAAAGTGATGATAGTGAAGCCGATCACATCCCAGATCTTTGGGTGTGAAACTTTTTCTTCGTAACCATGGAAAATCTTCATCATTTAACGGGATGCTCGGGTCAATATTCACCGTGAATGGAGAAATTTCATCAAACTTTTCATAATCTTCTGACTTGTCTGTCTTGTCATCCACTCCCACGATGTTTCTCTTCCCAGAAAGAACTATGTGCCGCTTTGGCTCATCGTACGATGCATTCGCTTCCTTATCTTTTCTTTTTCTCGGCTTGGTAGACATGTCCTTCACATAGAAAACCTGTGCCACATCATTGGCTAGGACGAATGGTTCGTCTGCATACGCAAGATTGTTGAGATCCACTATTGTCATTCCGTACTGTGGGTCTTCCGTTACCCAGCCTCGTGTCATATTGACCCATTTGCACCGAAACAAAGGGACCTTCAAACCACGTCGATAGTCAAGTTCCCATATGTCCTGTATATATCCATAAGATGTTTCCTTTACCGTCTTGGTTTCTGCATCAAAGCGGACACCACTGTTTTGGTTGGTGCTCTTCTTATCATGGGAGATCGTGTAAAATGTATTACCATTTATCTCGTACCCTTTCAAAGTCATTATATTCGAAGATGGTAACTGGGACAGCAAGTACAGGTCATCTTCAATAGAGGCGTCATGCATGGCACGTGTCTGCAACCAGCTGGCGAAACTCCTGGTTTGTTCACGTGTAATCCAGTCATCAGACCGCTCCGGGTGTTTGGAGCGTGGCATATTCTTGTGTTCATCCATATACGAAGCCACCAAGGCGGAATTCTATAGAACTGTGTAGTGTGCTTCAGTGAGAGAATGTCCGTCCATACATATTATTTGTTCCCCTCCTAGCGTGCCTTTTCCATCCAGTCTGCCCTTATGCCGCGATTCAGGAACACCAATCGGCTTAAGGTCAGGAATAAAGTCAATACAAAACTCAATGACCTCCTCATTTTCATGGCCCTTGGAGATGCTTCCTTCTGGCCTAGCACGGTTATGAACATATTTCTTTAAGACTCCCATGAACCTCTCAAAGGGGAACATATTGTGTAGAAATACGGGACCCAAAACATTAATATCTTCGCATAGGTGAACTAGGACGTGCGTCATGATGTTGAAGAAGGATGGTGGGAACACAAACTTGAAACTGACAAGACATTACACCAAATCATTCTCTAACCTTGGTATGATTTCTGGATCGATTACCTTCTGAGAGATTGCATTGAGAAATGCACATAGCTTCACAATGGCTAATCGAACATTTTCCGATAGAAGCCCCTCAATGCAACCGGAAGCAGTTGCGTCATAATCACGTGGCAGTCCTAAGACTTTAGGTTCTGGAACTTTTTCTCTGCCATGTTTATTATTCCCTTTATATTCGACGAGAAGCCAGACGGTACCTTAATACTGAGCAGGCATTCAAAGAAGATTTCCTTCTCTTCTTTGGTAAGAGCGTAGCTTGCATGACCCTAATGTATGCCATCTTTTCCGTGCATACGTTGCTGGTCCTCCCGTGCCTCAGGTGTATCTTTTGTCTTCCCATACACGCCCAAGAAGCCAAGCAGGGTCACACAAAGATTCTTCGTCACGTGCATCACGTCGATTGCGGAGCGGACCTCTAGGTCTTTCCAATAGGGCAGGTCCCAAAATAGAGATTTCATCTTCCACATGGGTGCGCGTCCGTCAGCATCATTCGGAACAGGTTGTCCACCAGGACCCTTTCCAAAGACCATCTTCAAATCCTTGACCATATCATGTACATCAGCACCAGTACGGTGGTGAGGCTTCGTCCGGTGATCCGCCTCACCTTTGAAATGCTTGCCTTTCTTTCTTACGGGATGCCTGCTCGGAAGAAATCGATGATGTCCTAGGTACACATTCTTCTTACAATTAGCCAAATATATACTGTCGGTATCGTCCAAACAATGCGTGCATGCGCGGTATCCCTTGTTTGTCTGTCCTGAAAGGTTATTGAGAGCAGGTCAATCATTGATGGTCACGAACAGCAACGCCTTTAGGTCAAATTCTTCCCCCATGTGCTCATCCCACACACGTACACCTGTTCCATTCCACAGTTGTAAGAGTTCTTCAACTAATGGACTTAGGTACACATCAATGTCGTTGCCGGGTTGCTTAGGGCCTTGGATGAGCACTGGCATCATAATGAACTTCCGCTTCATGCACAACCAAGGAGGAAGGTTATACAAACATAGAGTCACAGGCCAGGTGCTATGGTTGCTGCTCTGCTCCCCAAAAAGATTAATGCCATCTGCGCTTAGACCAAACCATACGTTCCTTGCGTCATCTGCAAACTACTTCCCATACTTTCTTTCGATTTTTCTCCACTACGACCCGTCAACGGGTACTCTCAACTTTCCGTCTTTCTTACGGTCTTCTCTGTGCCATCGCATCGCCTTGGCATGCTCTTTGTTTTGGAACAAACGTTTCAACCGTGGTATTATAGGAGCATACCACATAACCTTGGCAGGAATCTTCTTCCTGGGGCGCTCGACATCACCAGGGTCATCGCGGCTGATCTTATAGCGCAATGCACCGCATACCGGGCAAGCGTTCAAATCCTCGTACTCACCGCGGTAGAGGATGCAATCATTAGGGCATGCATGTATCTTCTGCACCTCTAACCCTAGAGGGTAGACAGCCTTCTTTGCTTCGTACGTACTCTCGGGCAATTCGTTGTCCTTTGGAAGCATATCCTTTATCATTACCAGCAACTTTCCAAATCCCTTGTTAGATACACCATTCTCTGCCTTCCATTGCAGCAATTCCAGTGTGGTGCCCAGCTTTTTCTTGTCACCTACGCAATTCGGGTACAACAATTTTTTGTGATCCTCTAACATGCGCTGCAACTTCTTCTTCTCCAAATCACTTGCGCAGTTTCTCTTTGCATCGGCAATGGCCCGACCTAGATCATCAACGGGCTCATCTGATGCCTCTTCTTCAGCTTCTTCCCGCATTGCCGGCTCAGCTTCTTCCCGCATTACCGGCTCAGCTTCTTCCCCCATTGTTGTATCATCGTATTCAGGGAACCCATGGCCAGGATAGCTGTCGTCGTCCTCTTCTTCTTCATTGTCTTCCATCATAACCCCTCTTTCTCCGTGCTTGGTCCAAACATTATAGTGGGGCACGAAACCGGACTTAAACAGGTGGACGTGAATGATTCTTGACTTAGAGTAATTTTGACCATTCCTACAGACACCACATGGACAAGGCATAAAACCATCCGCCCGCTTGTTTGCCTCAGTCGCAAGCAGAAAAGTTTGCACGCCATTAGTGAACTCGGGAGAGCATCGGTCATCGTACATCCATTGTCGGCTCATCTTCAATACACAGCACCATAAACACCAACTTAATACAAGTTCATACATAAAGTTCATACAACACTTAAATGCAACAAACAAATAACTCTCTAGCTAAAGCATTTAAATGCAACAACAAATGCGATCAAGATCGCAACTAAGGTAACAATTGATCCAACAACATAATGATACCAAGCCTCACTATCGATGGCATATTTTCTAATCTTTCTAATCTTCAAGCGCATTTTCTCCATCTTGATCTTGTGATCATCGACGACATCGGCAACATGCAACTCCAATTCCATCTTCTCCCCCTCAATTCTTTTCAATTTTTTTTTCAAGTACTCATTTTCTCTTTCAACTAAATTTAACCTCTCGACAATAGGGTCGGTTGGAATTTCCGGTTCACATACCTCCTAGAAAAAATATCTATGTCAACTTGATGGGCATAATTTGTCATAAACACGAAATGCAACTAGTTTTAAAACGGAATATATATACCACATCCAAATCATAACAAGGACGAGGGCCGACGGGGACGGATATCAAAACCATGGCACTATGTATAACAAACAACGTACGGGTAAGATAATTATATGAGTAACTATATATCCAAATCACACAAACATCAATTTTTATATAAAATTTAATGAACATGAGGCTCACCACAAGGTGGTGCCAGCGACGGGGCGGTGCGGGCGATCGACGGTGGTTACGGCGGAGATTTTGAAGGCACTAAGTAAACCACACCTACATATGCAAACTAAGTGTTATTTTTGACCTCAAATTGCATATAAATCAAATACTAGCACATATAATTCCTCCCAAATTACTAAACTCACAAATTAAACACTATATAAAGCATTGCAAGAGCTAATCTAGCAATGAGAGATGAAAGGACAAAGTTGCTAACCTTTGTGATCATTTGAATCGATGGGGACCTTCAAATCTTGACAAATTTTGGGCAAAATGTGTGATGAGCTCGAGAGGAAGAGGGGAAGAACAGAGAGGGAGGGGAAAGGGGAAGAACAGAGCGAGCTCGGCTGGACGAAGGGTTTATGTAGGACGACCTTTAGTACCGGTTCGTGAGACGAACCGGTACTAAAGGTGCTGGAGGGGCCCCAGACTGACAACATCCTGCCACCACTCTCATTAGTACCGGTTCGTGGCACGAACCGGTGCTAAAGATTCGCCACGAACCGATACTAATGAGAGCGGCCCGGCTAGCCGTTGGACCCGGCACTAATGTACACATTAGTGCCGGCCCTAATTCAAACCGGCACTAATGTGCTTCATGTTTGACCCTTTTTCTACTAGTGAGGGGCGCGCCGCTTGATGAGGAACCCGGCCCCGGGTCCCGTCGTCGACCCTGATCTCCTTTGGTGGCGTTCGCATGGGCCACTTTCGGTGCAGAGGGAGCCGGCCCCACCGGAGGTGGTACGTCGCCGTGTCAGAGAGGAGGACGAGCACGTCCATCACTACATGGTTGCGTTAGAGGGCGGCAGGTTCTCCAATACCTGGCAGGTTCTTCAGAGATCTCACTTGAGCTATGACCCTGTGAGGGTTCCTTCTCTTTGGGTGTCCACCGCCCGCGCCGCAGGAACCGCGAGTGGCCTAGATTCTTCTGTAGTATTCGATCTTTATTAGCTACCTAGCCAGTGATGTATTCGATATATAATATTCGAGACGATGTATTCGAGATTATATATTATTCGAGATGATGTATTCGAGATTATATCTATTATTCGAGACGATGTATTCAAGATTATATCTATTATTCGAGACGATGTAATTTGAATACTAAATTGTTTTATATTTCTTTTGGATTAGTTAAATAAAAGTTATGGCGGATAATACCAGCAGAGAGGGAGAAGAGACCTTGTTCGATATCATACGCCATCCTCGCGGGCCAGATGATGATCAGAACGAAGAAGATTATGACGGCTCCGAATTTCTAAACAACACCGGGGAGGGTGATGATATTCGATCGCGACGACCGAATTGATGAAGTCATGAACTATGATTATGATGATGACGAAGAAAATGTTGATCTTGAAACAACAAAGACCGGCGAGGTATATATATTTATATAAGCAGGCATTTGGTGATCATCACATGTTTTAAATGACTTGAAGATATATTAACGAATTGGTCTTTCTTCTTTCAGCCATCCGGATCGAGCAAATCTTCGGGCAACAAGAAATGAGGCCCGAACAAAAAGTTGAAGGAGGGCGTAAAGTACAATATCGAGGTCATCAAACCTAACGGCGAACCATTAGCGCCTAAAAAGATTGCAAACATGTTCATTCGTCAGTGCAGAGTTCTTGTGAAGGACCATCTCCCGATCTCCCTTCAAGCATGGAGAGAGCCAGCAAAGCCACGTCCAGATGTTACTTTTGTCGACGACAGACAAAAAGGTCTGCTTTGGGAAACTCTCATGGAACATTTCACCATACCAGATTATTTCACAGATGCAGATGTGGAGAAAGTCAAGGACGCTGCTCTTAGGAAGATGGCGGTTCATTCAACAACCACAAGAATCGTGTATGGGACAAGTACGTCAAGGGAGGAAGGAAGACTCCAGTATTCGAGGAAACACTAGAGAAGCAAAGTGCTCATTGGGACGATTTCGTGAAATTCAAGGATTCGGAATTAGCTAAGGAACGGTCAAGAATAAACAAGAAGAATGCCGAAAAAAAGGATAAGTTCCATAAGCTGGGGCCAGGTGGCTACGCGGTGGCAATGCCTAAGTGGGATAAGTCTGAGAGAGAGATGGAGGATGCAGGTGTCACTCCGGTTACTAGGAGCTGGCCCCCCTGGTGCAGGATTTGGTTCTATGCGCATGGGGGGGAGTTGGACCCGAAGACAGGCAAAGTTTCGACGAAGGCATGTTTGAACGGAGCCGGAGATAAGCTACTTGTTGCAATAGAAGAGGCTCGATCGGGGGTGTTCCAGCCCAACAGAGAGAACGACGAGCTTACGCGTGCCCTGAGAAATCCTGAACACCCGGGAAGAACACGAGGCAAGGGCGCTATTCCGTGGTATGAGGGGTTTTTGGACTGGAACGCCGACTACAGAACCCGTGCGAGAAAGAAGATTGCGGAGGAGAAGAAGAGGAAGATGGAGGAGGAGCAGAGGAAGCTGGACTACGAATGCCTTCAAGGCCTAGAATCAGTGCACGCGGACTTGGCAGTCAAATTCCAGCGGCAGCAGGAGCAGATCGACTCACTTAGCCAGCAAAGGGGGTCTCAGCAGCTGCAACAGCTAGCGGATGATCCTGCATTGAATAGAACCGCCCCAACCATGCCGAGAAGCAGCGTGGGTTCCGCCCCGGGCGACGAAATGCTAGATAGATACCCCGTGGATGACATCATGGAGAACACTAACTGCGAGCTACACTTCAAAATGAAGAACATATCCATGAAGGTGGCGGATGCTGTTACTTTTACAAATCCCCCCGAGGCAACCTTCCATTGCAACCGGATTCCAGCGGGCTATGCTCGTGTCTTGGTTGATGAGGTGGTGGACCCATATTTGGGGCTACAGCTTGACATTCCTGGAGGTGACGACGAGCACACATTGGGAGAGGCCATACATCGTATCATCCTATGGAGAAAGGATTGCATCGTCTTTCGAAGGCCACCGACACCGCGTCACCCGACTCCTCGTCAAAGTCTGCCACCGAGTCAGCAGACTCCCGCTCCTCGAAGTCCACCAATGCGTGAGGCCACTCCTCCTCCTCCAAGTCCGGTAAAGTGTCAGTCCACTCCTCCTCCAAGTCCGACACAGCGTCAGACGTCCACTCCTCCTCCAAGTCCGGCACAACTTCAGGCCACTCCTCCACCAAGTCCGGCACAGCTTCATGCCACTCCTCCTCGTCCAACTCAGCCACGTCAGCCATCTCCGTCGCCTCAGCAATCACGAAAGAGAGCCGCCGCAGCTATGGTGCGTAGCGGTACAAGTCGAGGTAGTACGGGAGGTACAGACGGAGGAAAGCGATTTCAATATGGTCCAAGCAGCCTCGCTCCTCTTCCTCAGAGGCCTTACGACATGACCGAGGAGCAAAACGATGCCATAGTGTGGGCGGAAGTGGACGCCCATTTTGCACCGAAACCGCCACCGCGCCAAGGGAGAAAGTGCCTGAGGAAACGATTGACCACTTCATTCGTATGGCTGCACCACCAGCTCCCAAGCCTGTTGACACAGACTATGAGCGCCACCTCAGGAAGTTAAATCGAGCACGTCTACAGAAAGATGCGAGCTCGAGCTCGAGCAAATCAACTGGGAAAAAATGCGGTAAAACCGTTCCCCAGCTGGGAGAACAGGCGGCGCAATCAATCCTCCCGCTTGTTGTGCCAACAACACATAAGAGTACATGCGCCCAATATTATTGTGGGCAAACCGTTAACGTTCCCCAGCTGGGCGATGTGGTAATAACCGAGGAGCATATAAGGCAGGCTGAAATCCTCAAGATCACTGTTGGACAACTCCTCGAGATCGAGCCCATGCCTCTGCTTACAGAGGAGGAAATAAAACGGAAATATGTCCGGGGCCAACCTTTGGTCGAGCCAGACGAGGTCAAGAAGCTCCCAACGAGAATGTATGAATTGCATCAATGGTACATGAACATTACCAAGATTTCCAATCGAGAGTCGCTCATGGTGGATGTCAAGAAGGATCATTACTGCCATGAGAAAGCTGTGGCCGTTGAGTATTCTAAACTGTTTCAGTTATACAATCAAGACGCATTCGACAAATCTATCGTCAGTTGCTATTGTCTGTAAGTGATTTCTTTCTGTAATTTAAGTCTCAAGCTAGTTGTAGTGATCCTTTTGATCAATCATTACCTGTAATTATCCTCACTATATTCTTTTCTGTGGTATTATGCAGGATGAAGATGTATGAAATAAAAAAAGATGGATGTTATGGCATTGGGTTCATTGACCCAAACACCGTTAATGAATACACATGGAAATTAGATGCATATCATGAAAGAAGTGTAGAGGACAGCAAGCTAGAGTTCTTGAAGCGCCTCAATAGCAATGAAGATATACTACTTCCTTACAACTTCCAGTGAGTCACACTCTCTTGTACTACAAATCCTTTGTTTTTGCCTACTAGCTAGCTACATGTTTTTGCTTACATATGCCCGCTTAATTAAGACATGCAAACGTGTGTGCATGCAGATTTCACTGGATCTTGTGTATCATTAAATTTGACGCCAGAACAGTTGAAATACTGGACTCACTACTCAAAATAAAAACTGACTACAACATCTTGTATGGGATAGTCAACAGGTAATTTCAATCATTATTAACTATATATCTCGGCCTATTTAGTTCGTCATTTGCTGATATGAACTATTTAATAATCCCTTTATTTATTTTCTTTGTCGGCGGACAGGGCTTGGACAAGGTTCATCAACGTCACTCCAGGCCAGTGGAAACGAAAGCTGAAATGATTTCGACCCAAGGTAAGTAATTAAGTAGTAGTAGCTAGCTAGCTAGCTGCCATCTCTTTAATTATCATGCTTGATTAATTATTATCTGATCAAATTCCATTCTCGTAAAGGCCCTTCAGCAGGCGTAGGGGACTGATATGTGTGCATACTGCGTTTGCGAGAACATTCGCATGATGGCGCCCGAAAGGAGCAGATCTCAAAGACAGGAATGGGTACGTTTGTCACAAACGGAGCGTACAAGCACTTCAAGAGGAAGTAGCGGGATTTTTGCTCGAACAGGTCATAAATCCGAACGGAGAATACTATTACCCGCTACAGCACCCATGAACCACTTCCAATTGTCATCATGCTCCGAAGGCACCAATTAGGCTAATGCCACCGGCTCCGAAGGCAACATTGTAGGAGAAATTGTATATAGCTAGCTAATTGTATGTGTATATATATATATATATATATATATATATATATATATATATATATATATATATGCATAACGTGTACAATGTGTAGTATCGTAAAATACCAGCAAACGAAAAAAAATTAAATGGAAAACACAAAATTAAATGAAAAAGAAATCATAAACCCAAAACCCCCCAACATTTTAATACCGGTTGGTGTCACCAACCGGTACTAAAGGGCTCCCTGGCCCCGGAGTTGGCTCGTGCCACGTGGTTGGCCTTTAGCACAGGTTCATGCTGAACCGGTACTAAAGGGGGGGGGGGGCTTTAGTGCCCACACTTTAGTGCCGGTTACCGAACCGGCACTAAAGGGCCTTACGAACCGGTGCTCTTGCCTGGTTCTGCATTAGTGTGACATTATTCAATTGCAAGGACGTGTCTATTTATTTTGTTTTTAATTTTATGTTGTCATGGGACGGGAAAGAATTAGTTTGACGGTTTGCATGATGAGTATTCTTTGTTGCACATTTTTAGACTTTCCATGTAAGATATTCATACTAGCTACATATATTGTTTTTGCAGGATGAATATGAGTGGAGGAAGAAGTTTCCTTATATTTGCTTAAATATTGTGTGAATGAAGCTAAAGACCACATTCCTGATATTGTATGAGAATATTTTAAACGCATAAGTAGATCTTAATTCGTAACCGGTTGTTAGTTGGATCATCGCTCTCCATGTATACATTGTTAAATTACATTTATTTTATCAACTTACATTGCAGGTGAACTGGATTTCATTTATTATCCAATTGTTATTGTCTATCTTTTCTATACATATAAAATTTAACAGCCCGTGGCAACGCACGGGCTTTCTACTAGTGGAATATATTTCTGGACTCCTCTGCCTCCCCAAGTTGAAGAATGTGGAGCTCAACGGTGACTGCGATTCAGATCCAGTGAGACAAGAACTTGAGGAGCACACCAATGATCCTGAATTTAAGCACAAGCCACACCACGGACAAGGAGATGGAGTTGTGATTGCTGACTGTTGGGCCTTTGCCTGACTCATCTATCATCCTTGAATAAAGAAAGCAGCTGAAGGAAGGCCCAGTCGTATTCTACCAGTCTCATGTGTCATTGAAGCCAAATTATTTTGGACATGGAGCATGTGATCCTGGATGAACAGTAAAATCCACAAAAAAATAAAAAAATTCAGAAAAAAACTGAAATTTTTTGTCAAGAAACTTTGATGTTTTTTCTACAGCGTGCCAATTTTCGTGATGAAATGACATTTGTGCAGGTCTTGGCAAAAAAAAATTCATGCTCCAAAAAAACTGTTTTTGGAAGCATTTTGGAGCATCGATTTTTTTTTGCCGAGACCTGCATGAATGTCATTTCATCACGAAAATTGAGCACGCATGTAGAAAAAACATCAAAGTTTCTTGACAAAAAATTTCAGATTTTTTGAACTTTTTAAATATATTTTTCGTTTGTACTGTAGCAAAGGGTGCCTGTGAGCTCGAGCTCACAATAGCACTTTCGAATTATTTCAGCCTTTTGTGTGTTTGCTTTGGTTATCAGTACTCTGCATGCTTGGACTCTTTCAGCGTGCCTGTTTGTGTGAGAGCTGCATGCTCTGCTTTGTAGTGTGCTACTGAATTTTATGCTTCGCTGTACTGTTTACTGCATGGTACTGCAGTGTACTACTTCCTCCGTTCCTACATATAAGTCTTTTTAGATATTCCACAATGGACTACATACGGAGCAAAACGAGTGAATCTACACTCTAAAATATGTCTATATACATCTGTATGTAGTTTGTAGTGGAATCTTTAAAAAGACTTATATTTAGAAACGGAGGGAGTATTACCTTGTCTTGTATTTGTTTTCATTTTCATGTAATAAAACACGGAGTTTTTTTTTTGAGTTTGGTGTGTTAACGTTTGATTGAATTAGTTGGTCATTTATTATTATAACTGGTGAAAAATTGGAGGTTCCGCATTGTCATTCAGAACTTTTTCTGTCTCCTCTCCTGTCCAAGTGACAACTGTATGTCATTTTAAGTGACAACTGTATGTAACTGTCATTTTAAGTTGTTAGTTTGATATTCCATCAGAAGAACTCTGCAATGTTGCTTCTGTTGCTGAACATCCTTCCACGGCAGAATGTCCGAGTCCTAGATCAGATTTGCCTGAGCCTTTGTGAATGTGCCATGGAAAAATGTTGGTCGTGTTTGTCAGCCATTGAATTGCTATACCAAATATAGTGCACTAGTTGCCCTTAGATTAACCTGTAAATTGCATAGTAAAGAATAGGTGATACAAATGCAATAATTCAGAAGGTGTCCTTCTCCATCCTCTTTTTTGGGGGGAAGAGAAACAGCAAGAAGGCGTCAGTCAAGGCGAAGCTGCAAACAGGGAGGTCACAACTCTGAAAAATGGTAAGCTGTCTTCTCCTAACACACCAGCAAAGAACACCCTACTCAAACTGAATTCTTGTAATAGCAGTTTCTGCTTTTCATTTGAGGCAGAGATTAGCAGCAGGGAGAAAGAGAAGATCAAGGCACCATTGGTTGAAATTTCCAGTCTGTTTGATCGAATCGCAGGAAGCTAGAGAAGAAGAGAACAAAGTACACATAGAAGATGAGGGAAACACTTGTATGAGATCTCATATTAGGTAAGATCATAAGATAAACCTCAAAAATTCATATTTAGACATTTCAAAAAAATCTGAAATTGTTCGGCAACATCCCTGTGGGGTATGTCTACAACTCCGAAAAAATCAGCTCGAAACTCGATGTACATTTAGAGATACAAAAAAGACAAATTCAAATGTGAATAGTGGCAGCTTTGACAATATTCACATCCAATTATGTCTTCTTTGTTTCTATTTATGTAGGTCGAATAAGGAGCTAAAACTTTTTGAGATTATACATCAAACATTAATGTGTGTCTATATTTTTTTAAAATATTTGAACATGTATTTTAAAAAATCAATTTAATTGATCTCACCTAACATGAGATTGTGCACAAGTCTCCCCTGAGATGACAAGGAGTCGTACCGTCAAAGACGAAGACCAGACACCGGTCCAAAGGGGTCAAATACGAAGACCAGACACCGGTCCAAAGGGGCCATGCCTGACAAGAAAATCCTCGGCTTGAGGATCATTAAGGTTCACTTCCGCTTCGGCACAACCCCCATACCCCTTTATAATAAAGGGTAAGATTGTCTTTTTCAAACTCGTAACCTCCCGATTAACTGCAATCGTATCAACAAACTGGGACAACTAACTCATCGTGCCTTTTTTAGTACTTTTTCCTTTTACCAATCAACGCTAAAAAAGGGACCTCGCACCGCTAGCTCCCCAGCCCGCCCTTTTGGGCTGGCCTATGTGCGGCGCGCTCGCTTTTTTTAATTTCGGTTTCCTTTTTAGTTTTTCTTTTCCTTTTTCTAACCAATGCTAAATAATACGGAATTTCAAACCGTTCCAAAATTTGAAAAAATTGTACATTCTGTGATTTAAAAAAAAGTTCACATACACAGAAAACGTTGGTGTATTCGAAAAATGTTATGAAAATGAATAAATTTTCGAAAATTTAAACATGGATCACGTATTTTTAAAAATTCAGAAAATTTAAAAATATTCAGGAATTACAAAAAATTTCCTCGTTCAAAAAAGGTTAAATAATTTTAAAAATTCCCGTACAAAATAAAAAAGATGTTCATGAATTACAAAAATGGTTCCCCTAATTTTGGAAAAACGTTCGCTGATTGAAAACAAATATTCATGGGTTTAAAAGATGTTCAGAATTGCCAAAAATGTATTCAAAATTGTAAAAAAAGTTCCTGAATTTTAAAAAAAATCACATTTTCAGAAATTTTTGCAAGTTTAAAAAATATTCATGATTCTAAAAAATTCCTCACGATTTGAGAAAATATGATTGCAAAAAATGAAAATAAAAATAAAAGAAAGAAAGAAAGATAAAGGAAAAAGGGGGAAAGGAAAAGGAAAAGGAAAAAGGAAAAAAATAAAAAATAATGAAAAGAAAGAAGGAAAGAGTAAAAGCAAGAAAATTATGGAAAAACCAAAGGAAAAACGAAAAAAATCGATGGGGAAGGAGTCTGAAATGGTTTGGCTCAATAAAAAATCGGTCGTTTAAGGATACGCGCTAGGTCACTAAAGAGCGACATACATGCCAAATAGCAGACGCCCCGAAAACACATAGCGACTTTCTTGTTTGGTTTTTCTTTTGTTTTAGGTGGTAATTTCTTCGGTTTTTACTTCTTGTTCTCTTTCTTTTAAAATTTGTTTTTTATTCATTATAAAATCATGATTTTTTTCATTACATTCATGAAACTTTCAAAGTCATGAACACTTTCCTAAATTTGTGAACTTCTTTAAAAATCCATGAACTCTTTCCGAATGCGTGAACCTTTTTGCAAATGCATGATTTTTTCAATCCACGAACTCTTTTCAACTTTTACGTTTTTTTATCAAAACTCATGAATTTTTTTCGAATTCATGAACTTAGTTTAAAATTCCATATATTTTTTTGAAATTTGCGAACTTTATTTTTCAAAATCAATAAAAAAATCCTAACCATGATTTATTTTCGGACATGCATGAAATGATCCCAACTTTTGCCAATAGGTGAGCATGCCCATGGTAGGCATCCATGTCAGATTTGAACTAATTCCAACACAGTAGCGTCACGTCCAACCGTTTAGCGGTCATTTTTCACCTAGAAAACTTCAGAAAATGCAAGATTTGTCGAAAAACGAAAACAACTTGGCACGGTGCCTTTAATTGATCATATAAGCTCATGAGAAAACTTTGGGTTACCGAAAGGATGCCAAAATGACGCGCGCTCAAAGAGACCCTTCATGCCTAACTGAACACCCCTCCATTGCACATGATCTATTTTTAGACATGCAAGAAATAACCTCAACTTTTTTGAGCAAGTGGGCATGTCCATGGTAGGCATCCATGTCAGGTTTAAATGAATTCTGATACATTATGCAACTTGTGTCACGTTCGACCATTTATCGGGCTTTTTTCACTGAGAAAACTCTAGAAAATGCAAAGCTAGTCGAAAACCCAAATAACTTTGGATGATGCCTTGAATTTTTAATATAAGGCTATGAAAAAATGGAGCCAGTTCAAGAATGTCAAAAACAACGTGCTCTCAAACGAAGCCTTCTGGCCTACCCGGACATCCTCCGTTGAACATGGTCTAGTTTTGGACACTATTAAAAATGATGCTAACTTCAAGCAGGTGGGCGTGCCCATGGTGTAAATTGTTCACGTTTTTTCAAGAGAAGTTTCGATTTTTTTTTCAGAAATTGTTTTACATATGAGTGCTGTAGTGTGGTCCTTATATAATTCGTGCTGTACAAAATCACAAGCTGTGACTTATTCGTGTGGTAAGCAGCCTTCGCCAATAAACTTATTTGCATTTAAAAAATTGCTCACATTTCCAGAAAAATCTTGGAAAAATAAAAAAACCATTTAATATTCATAAATTATTTGCTATTTATGAAAAATATTCGGCATGAGCAAATTGTTCACGTTTTTTTCAAGAAAAGTTTCGATTTTTTTCCCAAATTGTTTTACATATGAGCGCTGTAGTGTGGTCCTTATATAATTCGTGCTGCACAAAATCACTAGGCGTGACTTGTTCGTGTGGCAAGCAGCCTTCGCCAATAACCTGAGATCAAGTTCAATTCTTAGAGACTACTAGAGATGGAGACTAGAGAAACCCTTTTTCCGAATATATTTTTTCTACAAAAAACTGACCAGCCTAGGTGCGTGAGAAGTGACGGACCTGACTTAAAAGGCCGGCCCAAGAGCGGGAGAACAGACACAGAAAGCCTCGGGAGCCACTAGTTAACGAGCGCTTTTTCACGAGCCTCGTGACGATCAGCGCCAGTTCGCGCACTCTCAGCCATTCGCCACGTATCGCGCTCTAGGCGCTTCCTCTGGATTTTTTTATTTTATTTTTTCGCACGCGTTTTCCGCTATTTAAACAGTTTTTTGGTTTTTTTCGATGTTTTGATTTTTCACCGGTCTTCTTTAGTTTTTTGACCAAATTTTTTTTTTCGAAATTTTCTTGTTGCGCGAAAAAACATATTTTTTTCTTTCACGAGAGTCACGGTTTTCCTTCCGCGAGAGGCACGGTTTTGCTTTCGCAAGAGTCACGGCCGTGCCTCTCGAAAACGAAAAAAATGCGTTTTCTATTTTTTTTTCATTTCGCGGGAGTCACGGTTTTGCTTCCACGAAAGGCACGGTTGTGCTTTCGCAAGAGTCACGGCCGTGCCTCTCAGAAACGAAATAAAAACGCATTTTTTGTTTTTTCCTTTCGCGAGAGCCACGGTTTTGCTTCCGCGAGAGGCACGGTTGTGCTTTCGCGAGAGTCACGGCCGTGCCTCTCAGAAACGAAATAAAAACGCATTTTTTGTTTTTTCCTTTCGCGAGAGCCACGGTTTTGCTTCCGCGAGAGGCACGGTTGTGCTTTCGCGAGAGTCACGCCCGTGCCTCTCAGAAACGGGAAAAAACACGTTTTCTGTCTTTTTTCTTTCGCGAGAGTCACGGTTTTGCTTCCGCGAGAGGCACGAGTGTGCTTTCGCGAGTCACAGTCGTGCCTCCTCGGAAACGAAAAAACGCGTTTTCTCTTCTTTTTTTTTTCTTCCGCGAGAGTCACGATTTTGCTTCTGTGAGAGGCATGGTTGTGATTTCGTGAGAGGCACAGGGGTGTCTCTTTCGGAAAGGGAAAAAAATCCTTGCTCCCGGTTTATTTTTTCGGCCGGTTTTTTCATGGAAAAAAATTATTCATCAAAACCTATCAACATGGGATCTAGTTTTGAAGATCTCAACACGAGGAATCCAACGTGAAAGCGGTTTAAGATTTGGACGCACGGTTTGAGAGATAAAACGTTTTGAATAAACGGATCTACGAATAAAGGGAAAACTCTCATGTTGCGACAAGTGACGCGCTGCATGTGCACCACTTGTCGCAACCAGGGGAGTTGGAGTGATCTTTGCAACGAGTACATTTCGCTCGTACAAAGGGGTCTTCGTACAACGTACACATGCAAAAGTGAGTATATTGTGTGAAAGGTCCGTATTGCCCTTTATACGTTTTGTGAGGGGATGTACCGAAGCCGTTTCTTATTGGTTTAATGGTGATGATCCTTCATGAATAAGAGGGGTGCCTTTAGTTCTTTTTAACACGAAAAGGGATCCACAAGGATCCCAAAATTTATTCATAAACAGTGAACATAGCACATATTACAGCCAGGCACACAAGAAACTTGGAATTACACACATGTCCCTGGACTCTACGGAAAGGACCTCGAACTAGGATGAAGAAACGTGATCGGGTCATCAACTTCTGCTCAGCCTCCACCTCATCGTCGCCGGGGACGGACGAAGCCACTTTGGGGCGACGAGGCTTGCATAACAAGCAGCTATTCCAACGATCGGATGTTGAACTGCCTTCCTTTCGACATCTTGGCCGAGAGGAAAACGGTTGGCCGCCCTTTGGCCCGAAGATGCAGGAGCAAGGAGGCGGCCTACTGCCATCTGCGGGTGCAGGCGTCGTAGCTCCCACCGTGTTGACCACCGCTGATGAGCTCGACCTCGATCTGAGAGTCCCAATCCACCACTTCCTCCTCGCCGGAGATCCACCGCCACAATGACTTCAACAACAAAAAAACAAGCCGATCAAGGACATGTCATTTCGTTTAAAAAATATTTTTCTTTTTGTTCTTTTTTCTAAAGGAACATGACAATCCTGGAACTTATTAAAGAAGTCACTGCAGGCAGATACCAGAGCAACAACTGACCATCAGCTACCACCAGAATCACCGCCACCGATCGCCACCAACCGCTGCTCGCCTGCGACGACGACGATCTCCTCATCAGCATAGTGCCAGTCGTTGGCATAAAGCCCAAATCCCCTAAGGAAAACTTATATCTAGAAGTACCAGTGGCGGAGCCAGCGTTGAGTCGTTGGGTTCAGCTGAACCCAACGATTTTTCCGTCGCTCCATAGGCATGCATGTATTTTTTTGGCATGAACCCAACAGAAAACCGTGGCTGAACCCATCAAATAAGGATCCCACGTACAGAAAAAAAAAGAAAAAAAAACAAGATCCCACGTACTCCCTCCGTCCACGAATAAGTGTACTTCTAGCTTTTGTCCTAGGTCAAAGTTTTAAAACTTTGACCAACTTTATAGAGAAAAGTATTAGCATTTATGACACTAAATTAATATCATTAGATCTATTTTGAAATGTACTTTCATAATATATCAATTTGATGTCATATATGTTATCACTCTTTTGCATATAGTTGGTCAAAATTTCAAAACTTTGACTTAACATAAAAGTTAGAAGTACACTTATTCGCGGACGGAGGGAGTAGTAGCCAGTCAAAAGCCCAAAAGCCCACATCATGTGAAGTGCCTAGGTTTGTGCGTCAGTTCTCTGTACGAGTACTTGGCCGCCGCGGCGCCGCCTCTCGTCTCGTTGAATCGCTTCCTAAGAAAACTCAAGCAATCTCCTCTCTCCTGTTGGGTGTTCTACCGTCGACTGGTCGCCAGAGGCCAGCTGCTGAGCGACAACCCAACCACTAATACAGATTCAAGGTAATGAATCACAATCTGCGCATCTCCTCTGTCATATCTAGTCTACTACGACCCAAGTATTGATTTTTGCGCGAGTTTTCTATTTGCTTATCCCCTGTATTTTGATTACATGGACTATTGAACGATATTTATGAACTAAAAAAGCAAACCACCAGATCGAGATAATGATGCAGACATTTCAAGGCCAACTATTATACCCAGAAAAAATGCATCAAATTTCGATGCTGCAAGTAATCCGGCTGATCGAAAGAAATTTTGGGAGTACATAAAATTTTCTAAGAAGCTAGATGTGATTAGGTGAAGATATTTAATCATTGGATCTTATGGGTAACACCTAACTTTGATTAGGCACAGAGGGTCATTGAAGATGCTTCACCAAGATTTGATCCAGAATGATGGTTCACTTGAGTATAGTGACAATGTGCATGAGTGTTGGGTTTCGTAGTAATTTCAAAAAATTTCCTACGCGCACATAGGATCATGTGATGCATAGCAACGAGAGGAGAGTGTTGTCTACGTACCCAACGCAGACCGACTGCGGAAGCGATGACACGACGTAGAGGAAGTAGTCGTACGTCTTCACGATCCAACCGATCAAGCACCGAAACTACGGCACCTCCGAGTTCGAGCACACGTTCAGCTCGATGACGATCCCCGGACTCTGATCCAGCAAAGTGTCGGGGAAGAGTTTCGTCAGCACGACGGCGTGGTGACGATCTTGATGAACTACAACAGCAGGGCTTCGCCTAAACTCCGCTACAGTATTATCGAGGAATATGGTGGCAGGGGGCACCGCACACGGCTAAGGAATCGATCACGTGGATCAACTTGTGTCAACTTGTGTGTTTAGAGGTGCCCCTGCCTCCGTATATAAAGGAGCCAAGGGGGGGAGGAGGCGTCGGCCAGGAGGAGGTGGCGCAGGAGGAGTCCTACTCCTACCGGGAGTAGGACTCCCCCCCAATCCTATTCCAACTAGGATTCCCAAGGGGGAAAGAGGGAGAGGGGTGGCCGGCCACCTCTCCTAGTCCTAATAGGACTAGGGGAAGGGGGGAGGCGCGCAGCCCCCTTGGGCTGCCCCTTTCTCCTTTCCACTAAGGCCCATGATGGCCCATATGGCTCCCGGGGGGTTCCGGTAACCTCCCGGTAACCCGGTAAAATCCCGATTTCACCCGGAACACTTCCGATGTCCAAACATAGACTTCCAATATATCAATCTTTATGTCTCGACCATTTCGAGACTCCTCGTCATGTCCGTGATCACATCCGGGACTCCGAACAACCTTCGGTACATCAAAATGCATAAACTCATAATATAACTGTCATCGTAACCTTAAGTGTGCGGACCCTACGGGTTCGAGAACAATGTAGACATGACCGAGACACGTCTCCGGTCAATAACCAATAGCGGGACCTGGATGCCCATATTGGCTCCTACATATTCTACGAAGATCTTTATCGGTCAGACCGCATAACAACATACGTTGTTCCCTTTGTCATCGGTATGTTACTTGCCCGAGATTCGATCGTCGGTATCCAATACCTAGTTCAATCTCGTTACCGGCAAGTCTCTTTACTCGTTCCGTAATACATCATCTCACAACTAACATATTAGTTGTAATGCTTGCAAGGCTTATGTGATGTGTATTACGGAGAGGGCCCAGAGATACCTCTCCGACAATCGGAGTGACAAATCCTAATCTCGAAATACGCCAACCCAACATCGACCATTGGAGACACCTGTAGTACTCCTTTATAATCACCCAGTTACGTTGTGACGTTTGGTAGTACCCAAAGTGTTCCTCCGGTAAACGGGAGTTGCATAATCTCATAGTCATAGGAACATGTATAAGTCATGAAGAAAGCAATAGCAACATACTAAACGATCGGGTGCTAAGCTAATGGAATGGGTCATGTCAATCAGATCATTCTACTAATGATGTGACCTCGTTAATCAAATAACAACTCATTGTTCATGGTTAGGAAACATAACCATCTTTGATTAACGAGCTAGTCAAGTAGAGGCATACTAGTGACACTCTGTTTGTCTATGTATTCACACATGTATTATGTTTCCGGTAAATACAATTCTAACATGAATAATAAACATTTATCATGATTATAAGGAAATAAATAATAACTTTATTATTGCCTCTAGGGCATATTTCCTTCAATAAGACCTTTTGTTTAGGCTGTTTTCATTTCAAGGATAATAATAAGGGACAAGTTAAAAGTGATACAATACCAAGTACTATAATGGTAGTTATGATAGATGGGTCAAACTAACTTATCGTTTTTTCCAGCGTTTCAGCAAGATGAGTAAGCTATACCTGAATCTATGAAGTTTTTTGGTCCTGGACTAGCTATAATTTCTAATCGGTATGCCGTGCACTCTTCAATTTTTTATGTAACACAATATATGACAAGTGATGTCATATTTTCAGCTGTATCTTGCTTTTGAGTGCTATAATCTTTCTTGTGAGATTGTGTGAAATTAGACTTTACACTTGATTAATTCATATCGATCTTCAAAAGTCAATAAATGAACCCAATGGCTAAATTTGCTGGCTCCGCCCCTGAGAAGTACTATCTACAACAGAGCACCGAGCACCTCCCCCGTCTCCTTTCCAACCGGCATAGCCAGCGGCAAAGGACCGGGATTGGGTTGGGCCCTCGACGCCCTCTGTATCGCCTCTCTCGAACAGTAGAGAAGGGAGGAGAAGGAACGAGAGAGTTTATTGGGCAGGGCGCCACTCTAGATTCTTCTTTGGGTCGAGCCTTGCCAATGGTGTGCTAGTGACGTGCGCAACTGGATGATCACTGCATACAATCTGTGTCATATTTATAATGTGCGAGGCGCAACGCACACCACTAATAATGGATTACCAGTGATGCTCACCGTCTCGCAAAACATCATTGGTCTTTCGGCAAGTTACCAGTGCAGTAGTGGGGCGTGTCAGCCGCCAACAAAGAGAAACTCTTTAAAACCCAGCCTTTTCCACCGACACACATCACCGTCTCTAGTGGCTGCTGCACGATCGTGATGAATTGTTGACATTTTTTCTTATAAACCTAGTTGGACCTGCCCATTTGTACTACAAGAAAAGTAGGGATTCTCAAAGGGACTCCATGGAATTTTTAGAGGATTTTTTTATCCTACATGCGTCATTTGATTTACAGGATTGGAATTTAAATTGAAGGATTCCAAAACGTGTGAAAACCTGTTTTACTCAAAACGTGTGAAAAAGAAGTAATTTTTTTGCTAAAAGAAAGAAAAGAAAAAGTTTCGCTCGGCCGACCCCTCTTGCTTCAAGTCCCATCCCCTTCTCCGATCCTCTCCCCTACCGCCGCCGCCGCCGCCTCGGCTTCGCAGGCGCCGCCCGGGCAGCCTTCGCGCTCCTCTGCCCGAGCTCGACGCCCCGGTCCTCCTCCTCCTCCCCCGGCCAACCTCCACCGGCGTTCCCTCCGGCCGGCGCGCGTCTCCTCGTGCCCCAGCTGCAGCAGCCCGCGGCTCGTCCGCCCCCCCTCCGGGCAGCCTCCACCGGCATCTCCTCCTGCCCCAGCCGCGGCAGCCCGCGGCACCTTCGCCCGCTCTCCTCCTCCGGCCGACCTCCATCGGCACCCGCGCACAAGGTTCGTTCCTTCGATTGGGGGATAGGGGGTAAACAGACATCGAGGTCGGTTCTCTCTGGCTTGGGTCAAAACTAGGTCTAGCAGTAAGAGCGATCGACTCTTAAGGTGTAGAGAAACAGAGTGTAGGCGACAGAGATATTAGGAAAAAGGAAAGGGAAATGTGTACTATAATTAGAAAAGGCAAATGATTAAACCAGGGAAGTAAACATGATAGTGCAAAGAGGGACAACCAATGGTGCAGATGATCAGCTTTCTCTTTCATCGATCCTGTTAACCTTTTCGTTCGGTGCACACTAGCTCTGCTTGGTTGGATTATGTTACCGTCCCTGTAAATGTTTTTTTGCTATACAAAGGCTCATTTTAATTGAGGACTTGGGTGCTTGGCTGATGCAGGAACAGGTGCTTGGATTGTACCAGGAAGAAGGAAATTGGGAAATGAGCAAGCCTGAGAACATGTTCTCGCTTCTTAATCTGGATGGCGAAGATGATGCAGGGAATGATAGGGAAGTGACCCAAACGTCTTCTACCGGCGTTGAACAAACTGCTGCGAGCAAACCTGGTTGGTATTCCATTTCTTCTCGGATGTAGCTTCCAGAGTATTGGATCACACTAGATGGATTATTGTTCCCCCCCTTTTTTGCATGGGGAACCGATTGCGTAACTCATTATTATCCCTGCAATTTTCAGTTGAAGCAGCTACTTCCTTTGTAGTTTACCTTGATTCACTGGCCTGTTTTTACCCGTATTGAACAGATTAATGCTTACTACTGTTGCCAAGAACATAACGGCCTTATGATGTGATAATACCTCCCTGGGCTCAATTGACGTTCTGTTTTATGGCCATTCACTGTTTAATTTCCTGGAGTGGTTATTCTGAAAAGATGAGATGTATTGTATTTCTGTTGTGTAATCTATCCATGGTTGCTTGGGCCGTCATGTCACATTTTGGATGGTGGCTCATTTTCTAAAAGCTTGTCGGGTGGTTTGATGATATAATATCCATCCCATCATTTAAGTGTGCATCTGCAACATTTGCAAATGTGAACGATAATCTTTGGGCCATGACCACACCTGGTTATGCCACTGCCGGATGCGTCGTGCCTGGGTATTCCGTTGCCATGGGTAAAGGCATAGCATGATTAAAATCCCAGCTGCTGCCTGCTGCTCATTGAGTCCGGAGCAGCAGTTGGCTCTGAAACTTAATTGGAACGAATTAGGTAACTACCATCATGACCGGGGACTCGGGGAGAGTTGCCATTGCCGCAAGAGGTCATACCGCCACTGTTCAGTGCAGTGTATCAATTTTGCCTCCGTTCATTCTTGGCGCTTCCCCTACAGTTCTCTGAAAATAGTTTTAACTAGATTGTAGTGTGACATTTTTGCTCAAGCGTATTCACCAGCATACTGATCACATTTTCAATCTGTCTGATATGGGCAGCCCCTTTCTTTATATTTTGTCTTCAAGGTACATATGACTACTTGAAAAACCCTTTGATGGAGATAGGGATATACATGTTTATGTTCTATAATATTTCTGTTCCTACTCGCCGTAGTCACTAATGGGGTTGTAAACTGCATTTACTATGCAGATAAAGGTGTGCAAAATGACACAACTGTTGTAAGCAATAATGGAGCAGCTCTTGCATCATCATCAGGTGGTTACAGGATGCCGTTAGTGTGGATAGACCTGGAAATGACTGGTGAATTATTCAGTTACCACAACTTGTTTTATGTTATTAATACATAGGAGAATTTATTTTTGATGTTGCACCTTCATTTACTTGTTTATTCGTAACAATTTGTGTTGTTTTATTCTGCCTCTGAATAATTAATTTTCTGCTCATACTTTTGTATGTTTGTGACTATTAAAAATTTGCACCTATGAAACAATAGTTCAGAGTGCTGATGATGTAAATTTGTGACATGGCCACTTACAAATCACAGCCCCAATTATTTGTAACCTGCTAATGAGGGGAAATGTGTGGTAGCCAGTAGCCCAGTAGGAAGTTAAGTTCGAATCAT
Source organism: Triticum dicoccoides (assembly GCF_002162155.2). Classification (NCBI taxonomy): domain Eukaryota; kingdom Viridiplantae; phylum Streptophyta; class Magnoliopsida; order Poales; family Poaceae; genus Triticum; species Triticum dicoccoides. The sequence continues at coordinate 622,704,645 of NC_041390.1, read as the reverse complement.
AATACTGAAAATGGAAGGGTATGAAGGCATAAAGTAGTTCTGGAGGCCTTCTGAAATACATCAGTGTATTCTGGTAGATTATCTTTACTCGGATGCAATCCATTGGCTAGCATAGCTAGTTCTTAGCTTCTCATTCTTTTATTTTGGGAAAGGTTCTGTACTTTCTTCTAGTGGCTAAAAATGGATGACATCTGGTTTAATTTGTAGTCAATGGTCGAACTAGCTGGCTCATGTTGAAACAAACATATTTCAAATTACTGATACACGACTTTAGTTAACCAAACTATAATCTGGGATTCAACTGAACAAAATTAAAAACCACAGATTATTTGTCTCCAATGCCTCGAACAACTTGTTGCATTGGTCTGAAACATCGAAGGGTATTTCTTATCCTGGAAGTTTGATTATGATTGCTAAATACATTGATCTCTGATCTGATGATAGTTGCTACTGCTGTGAATTTATTCAATTTCTATAACTTCGAAAGATTTTTTCAATGGATAGATAAATCAAATTTAGTTTTGGAATTTATTTCTTTTTTTGTTACCTTTATCTTATGCATAAAATTATGACTAACTGGCACACTCATACTGGATTGTGTAGGTTTGGATATTTCGAAAGATCGGATATTGGAGATAGCTTGCATTGTAACAGATGGTAAACTTACAAAACAAATAGAGGTGGCTGTTGAAATCATATACCTTTAGTTTGTTCTACATAGATCGTGTACAATATCATAGTGTTCTTGTAACTAGTTCTGTTTACACGAATATTCGAGAACGCCCGTGAATTACTCTGGTTTTCTGTAGATTAATTTTTTACTAATTCTGTTCCTAGCAGCTGTGTTACATAAACTGCAGTTTGGAAAAAAAAAATCTTATCTGGCCAATCTAGACAGTACTCCCTCTGTTCCACAATACAAATCCAAACCCACCCTTTGCTCAGACCTGAATATAAGAAGTATTTAATGGCAAATGGAGTGCTGATGATCCATTTGCAATATAATATTTGTGATAGCACAAATATTTAAAGTCAAAATCAGTACACTGGTTCTCTATTTGTCATGTCAATAAGCGCAAATAGTGCTTCATCGCAGTGTAGAATAACTTGTCTGTCATCATCTCATCGGGAAGTTCAACATCGTTGTCATTTTGCAGGGTCCTAACTTGGTTATAAGTCAGAGCAAAGCTTGCTTAGATAATATGAATGAATGGTGTAAAACTCATCATGCATCTAGTGGTAAATAATCTTTATTTTCCAAATAACATTTCTTATTGGGTGTTGTTCTCTGAATATAAATCTGATGACCCCTGAACTTATTTAGGATTGACAGAGAGGGTACTGCAGAGTGAGATTTCTGAGGGTGACGCGGAGAAACAAGTATGTTGTCTGATTCTTATGGTTATCATCACATTTTTCTGAAAATTTGATCGCAAACATGGTAGTGAAGTTACAGTATTCACAACTGATTCCATAACCTTATTCATTTATCTATCTGTTGCACTTTAACCTCTTGCTACTTTAGAACTCTCTTTGAGTGCTATTTGCTATTCACAAGTTCTACAGTTTGGAACTTCATTTTCATGTGCTCTTTTAGCTCATTACATACTTGCCTTCTTACACCATGGCATTATCATGAGAATCGACAGTTCTGACATGATTTGAGTTGATCATTATAGATTGTTTTCTTTCATATTTATTAATATACAAAAAATATATTTCCGATTAACGCGTCTGCTACATTGGCGCAGCGGTAAAGCTATTGCCTTGTGACCATGAGGTACGGGTTTGAGTCCTGGAAACAGCCTCTTGCAGAAATGCAGGGAAAGCCTGTGTATTATAGACCTAAAGTGGTCGGACCCTTCCCCGGACCCTGCGCAAGCAGGAGCTACATGCACCGGGCTGCCCTTTTTTTGAACGCTTGTACGCTACATTTGATTTTAAATATTTTTCTGTAAAATGTTGAATTGCCAATTGCCATTCTATTTCTTATTTAGGAAATTACCAGTGGATGCCCCCAAATTGTGAACTTGTTGTAAAGGGCAGCCCCAGTGCATGTAGCTCCCGCTTGCGCAGGGTCTGGGGAAGGGTCCGACCACTTTGGGTCTATTGTACGCAGCCTTTCCCTACATTTCTGCAAGAGGCTGTTTCCAGGACTTGAACCCGTGACCTCATGGTCACAAGGCAGCAGCTTTACCACTGCGCCAAGGCTCCCCTTCAATTTTGTAACACTGCAGTTGTTACTTCTGAGATGTCACATACGTATATCTAACATACAAATCCTGCTATCCCAAACCTCCCCTTTTAGCAAAAAAATTGCATATGTTGCAAAAACTCAACTTTATTCAAAATGTATTTTTCCACTCCAAAATTTTGCAAAAAATTTATATGTTTTAGATGGATATCATGCTGTAACTTGTATGCTTGCAAGGTTTCTTGCAAAAATATGACCAAATACATCCTGTGCAACGGAAAAGTAACAAACTAATTGGTATAGTCTGAATAGCATACTAATCACTGTTCAAGCTACACCAAGTTTTGCAAGTGTACATGTTACAGCATGATCTATATCAGTATATCCGTGAATGTTATTGTTGTATTCACATCTCAAGCTCTTAAGTTTCTCTGAATAAGGCTTCTGCTTTACCACTTGATACAGCAGTTCCTTGCACATCTAAGAATGATATGTCATACAGTTTTTAATCATTTATGCACTGTAAAACAGTACATATTGATGCCTTGCTACAAAAATAAAATAGCCAAAGGTTTCTAATAGAAGTTTCTGTTGACCTATTTGCAGGTGTTAGACTTCCTCATGAAGCATGTAGGTTCAGACACTCCATCAATAGCTGGGAATTCAGTTTATGTAGATTTACTATTTTTAAAGGTCAGTAAAGAATGTCTTTTAGGATTGATATGCTGTAATTAGGATTGATATACTGTCACACAGACAGGAATAGTCGTGCAGCTAGGACTATGGAAAGACATTTGTTTTCCATGAATGCAAGACTGGCCACTGTTACATTTTTTTTTATCCTCCAGCAGGATTAACAGTTTCAGTAAAAAGAATAACTGTCGATACTGAGTTATATTTCTTGTCAACTAGAATTTCCATCCTATTTTTTTGAATTCAAGCTTGTGCTTTTTGTTTGACTGAAGTAAAAAAAGTCGGCAATCTCAGGATTGTTTGGTCAATATTCTCATTTCAAAATTTGAAAATCCAAGTAATTTGGTTTGGTTTTCCCAAATGCGGGGAGGCTCCTTGCCCTCAGGGTGTAAAAGGCTCATTCAAAATTGCTTCGATAATGGTCTAATTCAATTCAGAAAATAAATTTAGTTGATTTTCTTGTGTTATTTATTCGTCTTGTTATAGATCATCTCGTTAAGTCAATAGGAAAAATATAGTTGTGAACTATATGGTATTAGATCAAACTGCCTTATTTGGGACAGTGCTCGATAATAGTTTGCTACACTGATATCCATGTCTCCGCATTTATCGTCGTGCAAAATAATTTGTTTATTCCTTGTTACATATGCAATATGTTTAATTTTTCCTTTGCGAGAAAATCTTTTATCCAGTTTAAACATGATGTATTCCTTTAGCTTTTGGTGGATAATAAATAATATATTTGCTATTTTTTTCCTAAGCAGAAGTATATGCCACGGCTTGCAGCCATCTTCTCTCACGTGATTGTTGATGTGAGCAGTATCATGGCTTTGTGCACCCGGTGGTACCCTAAAGGTAAACCAAATTTGTAGAAGGCTGATTTTTTTTTATTATGCTTGCTTGTTGTCAATTTGTTCCTGTCTATCCCATTGATCCATTTGCTATTTGCACTTGTTTCAATCATGGCCCCTCAACTGCTACATCTGTTTGAAATGATATGAGTAAATTCTGATTTTGTTGAAGATGATTAAAATAATTAATACAATCGCCGTGGATAAGCAATATACACAATTTCAGCAGTCAAACAAAGGCTTGTATTCAAGCACAAGTATAGTTGTACATTTAGAGTTTGTATGGAAATACGGAACAAAAAAAAGTCGCATCTATGGTACCCACTGGCTTTGGAGTGTACCCACTAGTCTTGTGCTAACATATGTTTACATTCTCGACCAGTAGGATTAGTTTAACTCTTGAGACCTTTCATGATGTGGCTGAGATCTAACCGTGTGTTTCTTTGTCATCATCATTTGCAGAAAGGAAGCAAACTCCCAGGAAAGGAAAAAGTCACAGGGCGATGGACGATATCAAAGAGAGCATCGCCGAACTGAAATACTACAAGGGCAACATCTTCAAACCACAGAAATCTAAAAAGTAGCCTTTTTAAAGGCGGATATAGATGGGGTGTAATGGATATGTCACAGTAAGTTGATCATCGAATGAGTAGCTAGCCAGGATTAGAGAGGAAATTCCAGGCCAAGTTGTCCATGCCTCGCTCTGAGGCGAGCTTGTCGTATTCCGTAGCTCCTAACGTGTTGATCAATGTCTGGATATATCCACCTATGACATATTCTTCTCAGTCTCACCCCTGAAGCTGAAACCTGCAAAGGACGTTTGATCTGCAGCACTTGTGCTGTATCAGTGAATTGTTTCGTCTAAACTGAAGTATTGCAGAACTTTTTATATAATTTCTGTCATAAAAGAAGATTATGCATCATCATGTCGAATTATAATACGCGATAGAAGAAGACTCCAACCCGTGAAAACTCCAGAGCACGTGCTGCGATGGATCCTGCCGTCTTCACCCGGTATAGCAAAAGTATTTCAATGTATTTGCAGTTTTCTGCAGCATATCTATAAAAACTTTGTATCTTTGCATATAAACAAAAAAAACTTGTAATTCAAGTCAATAGCGCCCAATAGCTCTGCCACAGTGAGCACACTAGTGTTTACAAGAGGTCTCATACAAACACATGAACAAACATTTTAAATAGCATGTTGTAGCATCACTACCGGAATTATCCTCTATGCTGATGGCCTTAGTCGTTGGCATAGATTCACCTTCGCCAAAGATAGGACGAGGAGAATCAAATGTGCTGTTTTGTCATGTGATGTGAGCGTTCCTTGCATCTGTTCAATCTAACCATGTATTTTAAGTGTTTTAACAAGCCAACAATTTTCATAAAAGTCAGCATATGTCACGATCTGGGATCAATTAGTTACATCTGAAGCACTTGAACCCCCATAAGGGACCATTTTGTAATTTTCTTCGTTGGAGCCGAAATCCCCAAATCCAATTGGCCCTTCGGTCTTCCATTACAAATTCAGTCATTGTCGAGCGATGCCTCAACCATAGTTTCAAATAGCGGTCTATGCTTCTTGGTGGCGGACCTCTTCTAAATGCTATATCATGTTATAGTGATGCTATAGCGCGATATTTAAAATGTTTGTTCACGTGTTTGGATCAAAGTCCCTTAGCGCAGGACCTCTTCTAAACACTATAGTGTGCTATAGCGCGCTATTTAAAACCATGGCCTCAACTGCTTGATTACATCTATGATTTATACATTGTTCAAGTCAAGGGAGTGTCTGTTTATCCTCATGCCTGTAAGGGATGCACACTACATTCAGTAAACAAGTGTCGTAATATAGAGAGTTCCAAATGGTTCACGTACAATTAGCTCATTTTCAGCTATATAAAGGTAAAGACCATGCAGTACAATTTCATTGAACAATCAAGCATATATATAGTTGGTTGGAAAATTCTTGGTGCCATTTCAAACATACTTCCAAATTAGAAATATGATAGGATACAAAAGCCAAACTGAATGCCTTACTTTTTGTGCCTGTTAGCCACCTATTTCACCTTGGGCCAGATAGCATTGTTGTCTGAGATGTAACTGAATATGTTGATGGATTATCTTGAACATGCATTATTGAATTTGCATCAAAAGTTTCTATGATAATCGCACCTTCCAACGCTTTGATCACGACTGACATCGAAGGCCTTCGAATGCTGTCATGTTGCAGGCACCATATTGCAAGCTTCATCATTTTAATAACTTCATCCTGGTGTGAGACCATAACATCACTGTGCTTGTCAACCAGATCAATCATTTGATTGTTTGTAGCCTTTTCTCGTAGTAATTTTATGAGTTGAACATTCTCCTCAGGTTCAGAGGTGTCAATATTTTTCCTTCCACTTACTATTTCCATGATAACAACTCCAAAGCTGTAGACATCAACTTTTTCAGTGATCCTCGATGTTAACCATTCAGGTGCCAAATATCCTGGTGTTCCTCTCATCATAGTCACTACTTTGCTCTGATCCCTATCTATTAGCTTGGATAGTCCAAAATCAGCAACTTTGGCATTAAAGCTGTCATCCAGGAGAATATTTTGTGGTTTGATATCCAAATGAGCAATTTTTTGCCTACACTCCTCATGAAGATAACATAGGCCCTTAGCGATATCAAGAATGATCCTACACCGTGTGCACCAATCAAGAGGGGCATTGTTATGGCGATAATAGATCCACCTATCAAGTGACCCTCTTGACATATATTCATATACCAGAAGCCTCTCAGACTTCTCTGCGCAAAAGCCAATTAGCCTGACTAGATTGATGTGTTCAATCCTGCCAATAGTCTCAACCTCAGCCAAAAATTCTTTCTTTCCTTGCCTAGCACCTTCCAGACGTTTCACCGCAACTGTATCTTCACCCAATTTCCCTTCAAAAACCATCCCAAACCCACCTTCTCTGAGCTTCTTAATGAACCCTTCGGTGCATTTGATCATCTTTTCAAATGAAAACCTCGTCAGAATGCCAGGTAATTTATCAAAATCAAAATCATCTTTCTCTTCATATTTTTTCCTCCTCTTTAGATAAAAACCGACAACAACGGCAAGCAGTAGAAGAGCACTAATACCTCCAAGTGTAGCACCTAACATCACATTATTTTTGTTTTCATCAATCTGCACCTTGAGGTAAGCAGTGGAGCTGTAGACATCATCATCACCAGGCTGCATTGATTGCAACGAGAAGACCTTTGTCACCCACATACATTCTCCATATGAATCGTTGTGGTAATAACTGAAGATAACGGCCCTGCAAGAGCAGTTCTTCAAGCAGGCTTTCTTACACTGAGCGAGGCTTTTGGCATTCACTACTGTGTAGTTCTTATCAAAGTAATAAATGGAGGAAAGGGTCAATAGCCGATGCCGTTGTTTTTCTTGACAAGAGATTGGAGTTAATGGTGTGCAACCAAGATTGGGTTGTCGTTCGTCCACCGGCTTGAAGAAAGAGTTCTCATATGGGCAAACACATTGGCTCTCGATACATATGCCGTACTCCCCACAAACTGTTGGGTAATCACAATCATTTATCTGCATTACTTCATACAAAATTGATCCATTAGCCCAGTCGTACAACCTCAAGTGTCCATCTGACTCTAGTCTCATGTATTGGTTGGATTTGGTTGCTGGCAATGAGATACCACCGTACCTATCTGATCGCACAAAGATTGTGAGGCTTCTGTTCATGAATGTAACCCTCGTTAAATCATTTTGTCTCCTGTGATCGGCCACCGAGTAATAGAATGAAAAATAGAGTTGTGGTGGTGTAGCTTCAACATAAGCATATAGTCCATGTGGGAGTACGGTGATATAGAGCCGATTCTCGGTCGTATTTGTTACAGAGGTACTTGCTGTGAGCTTCATACCTTCCACAAGTGACTGCCCATGGACCAATGTGTCGGTAGGATGATCAAATGACTGCCACACTGTTGCACTACTCTGATCAACTAACGCCAGATTGCCGAACTCATTGATCACCATGCCGGTCACAGACCGGCCCGAGCTGTTGCTTGACCAGATGTGGCTACCATCAGCATCCATGAGGACCAAGTTTCCGTTGGAGGTAAGCTCAAGGGTGGCATTCATCCCGACAGGGCGAGCTCGGTTGGCCGACCAAACCGCCGCCGCAGGATAGGTGCTGCTGGTCCATGAGCCATATTCTTTAGTGACAATGAAGACGCCAAAAAGGGACATGTTGCATGTAGGGGTGGAGACACATAAGAATCCTGCGGCAAAGGCGCTTCCACTGCGCGAGGGATCTTGTTGTGAACTGATGAGAATGGGGCGCATGTCGAGTGCACCGTCAGTTGCGTTGTTGATCCACACTGTCGAGAGTTTGGTTGTTGTATTTGGATAGTTCAAGGTCTTCACCGCGGAGAGAAAGGGCGCTGCAGCTACAAGTATGAAGAGGAAGAGAGTCGCATGATGCATGGTGCTCGACTGCTCGACTAGGTAGGTACAAAGCTGAAATTAAGAAGCAACAGCAGCAGTTAATTAGTTCCGGGCTTAATGATAAGCCAGCAAGAAGCTGATGTGGGTATTGTAAAGATGAGCTCTTGACTTCTTCACTGCTTTGAAATACAAAAAGGATCCAAAAAAAAAAGAGAAAAAGGTGCTGATCCAGATGTTCAGGACAGCTCTGCAGAAGAGTAGAAACAAGAACACAAGGTCAAGGCCGCACCTGATGAAACTGCACCGCTGGTGGAGAGGATGAGATCGCCCGGAAGATGGCGGGGTCGCTGGGGATGAGGAACAAGATGGTCACAAAGGTGAGCGGTTTTGGGCTCTCAGAAATCGTCAATGACTCGCTAAGCTGTGCCGGCATGAAATTTGAATGCTAGTTGGCTAAGTCAACATTCAGGAGTAAACATCCAACAACCCACTCACGCCCCATCCCTGTCACAAACTAATCATGCATTGCCACGGTCAAGTGCAAGGTAGGAAAGTTTCCAAGTTAACCATGTCCCGGCATTCAGCCAGAAGCTAGGCTCCAACCAGAGTACGTACGTATATGCTCAATTCGCTTACCATGGAGATTCTCTTGTGTCTTTCTCACACACACCGCATGATCATTTGACTGGTTCCTTGCGAATACGGGATCCATCACGTCGAAAGTTGTTCGCAGACACAAGTTGCATCCTTGACAGACTGAGAATAGCTGGGTAGTGTTTAACAAAGTCCTGATGAAACTTCAGGCACCGGTATCTTTTTTTTTTGTTTGGTATCTTCTCGTGCCCAGCCAGCATAAATTAGGTTTTTTTTTTTAGAAAAGGAGGATGATCCCCAGCCTATGCATCTGGGAGATGCATACGACCACTTTATTGATTATTCTTGAGGACCTTACAAAGTATTACAACAATGTGCCTGAATCCACCATCTTGACAACACATGCCGCTACTCCTATCCAAAATGATGAAGGGGTGCTAGCTGGGCCACTACCCAAACCACTCACCTAAGCCTAACATCAAAAGCCGGAAGCCGAAACATATTCGGAAGCCCTAGCCGAGCCACATACCGGGCCTGGGACACAATCCGGTCAGACACACTCGTGTGTCGTCGCCGCCATCTTCCACAGGTCCGTCTTCAGGTCATATTGAGGCTTCTACCTTGTCTGGCCACTCAGCCATCGACGTCACCATGACGCCAGACAGCAACCTCCTCCTGCGCGAGTCCATCTCCGCGCATCAGACGCCGAGTCTCAACAGCACCACGCCGCCGAGATCCGCCACCTTCAATGGGAAAGATGAAGCACCGCTCCACCAAAGTCGCCGTCCTCTAGTCCCTCGAGCCCGTGTGCACCTCCAAGAATGACGCCCCCATGGGGGAACACGACACCAGAGAGCCGCCGTCATCCGATCTACTGATCTAGGGTTTCCCCCAGAGATAGCAGAGAGTGGCCTTGAACATCTCCACGACGATGCCTTCAGGAAGGGAACGGCGCAGACAGCGTCGCCATCACCGGCCTTGGCAATAGCCAATAGCAGGTTTTCACCCAGATCTGATCGAAGACCTCCATCTCTCGTGCATGGGTCGCCGCCGTCCTTGCCGGGATCTAGATGATCCCGCTTGCCAGATCTCAGCACGGAGCAGCCCCCCCACCGAGACCCGCCGGCCGAGCAGGGGAGGCCGAGGCCGCGCCCACAGGTCAGACCCGCGATGGATCCAAGCCCGCGCCGCCGCCCCGGAGTCAGCCCCGCGCGCAGCCGCCACCGCCTACCGAGTCTCGTCGCCGCGTGCCCCGCGCCCCGCCACCGCTCGCCGAGGCCTGCCGTAGGCCACCGCCGCCTGCCGCCTAGATCCGCCGCCCGCGGAAGAAGGGGAGGCGGGAGAGGGAGTCCCCCCGCCGCCGCCGTCTGCCATGCGGGTTTCACCCGACGGCGGCGCGAGGAGGGGAGAAGGAGAGGGCGGCGGCGGTGCCTAGGGTTGGAGGCCCCCGAGTCGCCCAGGGCGGGGGCGACGCGAGGGAGGGAGTACCTCTAGGCGCTCGCCAGCATAAAATTAGGTGAGGCAAACTCCAACAAGAACGCGAGATCAAGGTCGCACCTGATGATGCTACGCTAACTGTGGGGAAGATGTGATCATCGGTACGATGGCGGGGTGACAAGTATAATCAGGTGGCTCTGGGGACGAGCTTGCAGAGTAGGACACGGCAAGACACAACCCGATAAATATAAATTCTGACAATTAGAAAATGGCAATGATTAAGCAGTAGGTGGGTTAATCATGTTAGTTCAGATGATTAGAAAATGACAAGTCTTTGTATGCCGTGCACATGGCCAAGCATAGTTGTCCGTTTAGAGCTTAGTAGTTTACACAGAAATACGGAATTAGAAAAATGCATATATGGCACCCAACTACTGAGCTTGGAGCAAACAATTGTAGTGCTATTGTTCAGCAAGGTCATTGCTGACTCCTTTGCCTAACATGTTTGCATTCTTGAGTACTATGAGTTTTAACTTTGAGATCTTTCCGTAGAAAGGAAACAAACTCCTAGGAAATTAAAATCTCACAGGGCCGTCCCAAGGAGTTGGGCGGTCTCGGGATCAAGGACGTCGCCTGCTTCAGCTCAACCCTTAGGTTGCGCTGGCTGTGGTCGGAATGGATCGATAAATAGAAACTCCCTGACTCTGTAGATTGTTGTGACAGCCGTGCTGTATTCATGCCTAAATATTCTAGCATTCCGCGTTCTAATAGAAATGACAAAGCTCCTGTCAATTTTTCGAAAAAAGAAAATCTCACATGGATGATATCAGAGAGAGCATCGCCTAACTGAAATACTACACAGACAACATTTCCAAATCGTAGAAATCTAACAAGTAGCCACTTATCAGAGGTGACATGGATGGAACCTAGTGGATACTTTGCTGCGAGCTGAGCATCGAATGAATAGCGAGTTGGTTAGTAGGTACCCCTAGATATGTCCACCGGCTGTGATATACTTTTTCTTCTTCTTTGAGTAACTGGCTGTGACATACTCTTACAGTCTTACCGTCACTCTCACTTAGAGCATCTCCAACGGGCACACAAAAACTGCTCCGCGCGCTAAAATTTGAGTTTTTCGGGCGCCGGACAGCTCCAGCAAAAGCTGTAAAATAGTGCACGTGCAAAAACAAGATTGGCCACGCGCTAAAAAACGCTATCAGAAGCTGCAAATTTGGGGCGCCGGATTACACACGCTTCATAATTTGCACTGCGTGTTTTTTTAAGCGTGCGTTTTTGGGCATCTGTTAAACCAACATTGGGCCCGGCGCACTAAAAGTGCTACAGTGGCGTGCTAAAACTATTTTAGCACGCGAAACTTTTATGCGCCTGTTGGAGATGCTCTTACACCTGATGTTATGCAAAGCTGAAAATGACAAGGGCCGTTTGATCTTCATCAGCACTTGTCCTGCATAAATTAATTGTTTCGTCTTGTAAATTGATGGATGGAACTTAAGAGGTGGTAGTGTCTAGTGGGTGTCAATTTGAAGAAGCACCAAAAATATATGGCATACGGAGATTAATTAGCAGGCGTGTCTAACCGACTGCTGATTATTGGATCTGCACCAAACGTTTCCGTCACAGCCTTTACACATGTCAAGCAACATATCAATAGTATCATAAGTTCCTAATCAGGGACAGACAAGGCAGAGCGCGCTGCAAGTGGAAGTTTCTGAACGAGTCTTGTTCAGACCGATAACCCGCTGGCAACATTGAAGTCGTATGACACGGAAACTATATCTATGGCGGGGGAGGTAGGTACTATCCATATACCATGCAACCCATGTGGGGGGTAAAAACCTCCACAGTACAAATTGGAAAATTAAACAGTGAAAGGTTTCTAAAAACCTCTATAGATTATGTACTATTTTCAAGGTGGGAACATTTCAACCAATCACAAAGTTCACCATGTCATTGGCAACTTGGACACCAACAACGCTGAATTTGTGGTACAACCACTCACTGTGAGGGTATGGCCATCTAGTACCAACCCATTGAGGATGGCCTCGGCCTCATCCGGCCTGTCCACCGCCACCATTGCTATGGTAACACGTCCCATCCTAGGTGAGGTCACCTCGGCAGTGGAAACTTCACCATGCTTGGTAAAGAAGCGGTGCAACAAAGAGTTGTCCATGTTTGGAGGCAAGTTCTGCACGGCGAAACTGAAGAAGGGTTCCTTGGACCATTCTGATGGCATCTCCTTGCGGATAGAGCTATTTGCCTTTGGAGCCTCCAGCCTTTCTCTAATTACCTGAACAAAAACAAGCTAGGTTATGGACCATGCCACTTGAGGATGCCAACACACATGCGCCCATGCACGCCTACATATGTGAGTCGAAGTTCCAGCATAATAATAAGGCGTCGTATCTTATGCATCCGGGATGGTCCGTGAATCCCTGTATCCGTTGTCTCCTCGACCGGCCGATCGCCATCCCACGCACGCAATCAAAATCGGAAGGAAATTGCAAATACACGCCCGCAGCAGCTCTTAGTTAAACCTGCTTATTTGCTAATAACCCCTCGGCCAAGTTAATCCCCGCTCGTCTTCCTCCCAATCCCTAATCACGGCCGCAACATGCATCCCATTGGCAGGCACGGCCGGGACGGCATGCATCTGGACGGACAATCGCGACGACAGAGTTCATCTGCCCTGACGATCTCCGCTACGGCCATGCGGGATGCATCTCTGGTTCCGAACGCCCTTTCGGCAGGATGGAAAAATCTTTGTCACGTGATACGCCGCAACTGCTTTTGGCGGCTCCTGCTGTTATGGATGTCCAATATGCATCAGCAGTGATCCATAGTTCAAGTGCTGATCCTGAGTATGCCTCTGCATCTAGCCGGTTGGAGGCCCATCTCAGTTTCCTGTTATGGCTGTAGAAACTGTTATGGCTGTAGAAAATACTACTACTGCAGAATACGAATCAGATTTCAGTACTGTACATGGAGCTTCAGGTAATGACCAGGTTGTGTATGACCCAGACTATTTGTGTGTTGTACATGCGTACTACTTGTTATCTAGAGACTAACCATGTTGATGCATGTGCAGTGCAGCTACAGAATTAGGCAAAAGCCTGGAAACTCAAGTGAAGGAGGGAGAATTTGCTACCCCAAGAAAGAAAGAAAGCATTCTTCAGTTTAATAAATTTTCGTTTGCCATGTCCCTGTTCAGTTCAAAGAGATATGCATGATGATGATTATTGTCATTCATTATTTATTTTTTAGTGCTCCTCTTTTACGCAGAGATGTGACGAGAAGTTGAAGCCAGTAGGGATGACATTTGAAGGCCTTGAGGCCGTGGAGGAGTTCTACAAGTCATGCACATCATGCGGGTTTTGAAGTTCGTGTTGGACAGCAAAAAAAGTTGGACAATGATGTGGTTCGGACAAAGTGTTTCATGTGCAATAGGGAAGGATTCAGGTCTGAGAAGAGCAAGGAGATTAAAGTTCAAGGCAAGGGGACCGAGATTGTGCGACCGATGAAGCCAAATGGTGTTCTATGATGGCCCTAGTCTACTAGAACACATGAATTTATATGAGTTATTAATGTTTATTCCTCCATGCACTGGATTATTGTAATTGATGGAATTATGTGTTTTGTGAAACTGTCTTCCTTTTATTTACCCTGACTTGATGTGTATTGAATGGAGTGTAGCAATCAGCAAGAGCACCAGCATACATTTTGTTCACATAAACCTGAAGCATCCTCTGTTCTTTGATGCAAACAATCAGCAGCTATCACCCAAGGGATTAATCTAGAAGAAACTTTGTCAGCCTGTAGCGTTCATCCCTTTATTCAGTTGTATAACAGTAAAAGCATCGAGTTCATTGAGTCGTCAATTATTACCAGATGTATTTACCAGCAGTAGTATGTTTCAGGTGTGAAAGTTTAACAACAGCATATGAATCACGCAAGGAGCAAACTCAGTTGGCAAACCCATGTCAACCTCCACAATAGCATTCATGAAAAAAAATTAAACAGGTGGGCGTTCAGAATATTGACAGTTTGGGAAGGTTGCAGCAAAAGCAACATTTTCTTGTTTGTCAATATGTAAATGACAAATAGGAATGCAGAGGAATGATAAGCGCCAAGTTATACTATGCCCTTGTTCAGCTGTATTGCATCACATATCGCATAACACCACAAATCATCGGGAACTGAGCAATAAGAAATTTGTTTATTTCTGAATTGTGCATTCACAACAAGCTACATTCACCTGTCTCTGAACTCACAAGCTATAGTCTGCAATGAATAGGCTCACAAGCTACAATCTGCAAGTACTTGAAACATTAAACAGGAACAATAAAATTCAGGACGTGGTTCTTGTTTGCTATGCAACGGGTTGTGCTCGCTTCCTACACGAGTCTCTTGCAGCAGGCGGACGTCGTCAGGTGGAGCAGCAAACGGCTGGATGCAGGCGCGGTGCAGTAGATGGTCTGCAGGTTGCGGCCGGTGGCGGACTTGCGTCGGTGACCGGCAAGAAGGTGGACGGGCGCGGTGCTACGCCAAATCGTGGTGGATCCCGCCGTGGCCGCCGAACGGATCCCCGAGGGCGTTAAGCCATTTGAGGCGAACAGGCGTGGAGGCAGGCCAACGAGGGACGACCATCGTCGTTGGGATCACCAGGTCATGGATCAACGAGGGACGACCATCGTCGATGGAATCATGGATGAACTACTTACATTATCTGTGTAGTACATCAATGTGTATATGTTGGCTCCGTATCTTTAATTTGTTGTAGCAAGAGATAATACTACATACTATATTTCTTGTAGCAAGAGATAATACTACATACTTTTTTCGCGAGATAATACTACATACTACCTTTTAATTATTATACTCCATACTACTTTTTTTACATATAGTCTCTTTTTGTAATCTACATACTCCCTTTCTCTAATATACATACTATATGCGTGCATGTGAGAGTGCCTCGGAAATTCCACGGAATGCACGCTAACATACTACTATTACGTATACATACGCTCTCTTTTTAATTCCATTGATATACTCGATTCCTGTCTTAATACTGTAAACCTCAATAAAACATCATACTCTATACTCCAATTTGAGAGCGTACATACTCTATACACCATGCCTCCAACAACTGTAAGGCATACACCATACTTTTCATAATCTATATGACTATGGAGTATATATATTCTACTTTTTCTGAAGTATATAGTATGTATAACATAGCTCGACGAATATATTGTATATAGAGTATATATGGAGTATATATATTCTACTTTTTCTGAAGTATATAGTATATACCTATAATATAGCTGGACAAGTATACTATATATAGTGTATGGAGTATGTATATTGAGACTATCCAGCGGGGGTAGAATATGTATGGAACAGATATACCATAGAGGAACAAGAGGATGTTTCGAATATTAGTTGGTGCAGTACGTAAGTCACGCTAACTAACCCTTATCCGGTGTTTAAAAAAGCAGCTAGCACTTATCCACGCAGTGATATGCGGTGCATGCGGTCGGGCTACTAGCGTGTTGTTCAACTAACTACTGAGAGTGAAATGTTAATGGATCACTATTCATCCACTAACCCGTTTGCACATCGGTGTAGAAGGACACGTGGCACACAGATAATTAGGAGGTAACTACCACTGCTTGTAGATA